>NC_048443.1:12403080-12544271 GCF_004353265.1 Vitis riparia
ATAAATATAAAGTGAATTCAAGTACTTCATCAAGAAGAATAAAAAATCATCATATCAAGCAAACAATATTGAAGAAGGTATCATGAATGTCGGGCCCCCACCAAAGCCCTAATTAATTTCGCATGAGTTGGTTCTATGAATTCCATTGTTTGGAATTATGAAGTTTATTCATGCTTGTTGAAAATCGAGAAAATCATGAAAATAGTTAAAAATCAAAGAAAACAGTGAAAGTGCATACCCGAAATAAAGTGGCAGCAAATAGCATGTTAAAATTGGGATTTTATACCTAGATGCTCCTAAGATGGATTTTTCAAAGCTGGGAATATTTAGTTGAACAATGGTTTCAAAATTCAATTTCAAACAGTAAATTCCCAATCAAAGAAGTAAATAGAGGAGAAGGTGTGTGTGGCAAGGTTGCCACGATGGAATGGAACTTGGGAATAAGATTTGGGACTGAAGAAACTTTCTGTGTTAAGTCCTACCTAAGTGGCATACAGTTGAATGCGACCTTCAAACCATTGATAATCTGCTTCTACGATACCCATCATGTGATGAATGACTCTTATATGGAAAATAGAGGGGAAGAAAAGACTACTGCATATGGGATTGTAACTGCATTTCAGTTGTCGTCATTGTCAAGTAAGATTTTAAGTTGAAGTCGTTGAAGGGTGAAGCAAGCGGGCTTTCTGATTCAGGTATCGGCCACGTTTTCAAGACTAGAATTTGACCTCACAGTGTACTCTGCTACAAGCTTTGCAAAAGACGACGACTTGTTCTCTAGCAATCTGGTGGGAGTATCATATTCCTCAACAAGCCCATGATCCAGAAGTAGAACCATGTCACTATCGAGGACAGAAGTAATTCGATGTGTAATGGTTATGACTGTAGAGTCGACAAAGTGTTGTCTAAGGGTTTGCTGAATCAGATTATCAGTGGCTGTATCAACTGATGCGGTAGCCTCATCAAGCACCAAGACCTTGCTTTTCTTGAGTAGCACTCGGCCAAGACAAACCAGTTGCCTCTGACCCATGCTCCAATTCTCTCCATTCTCAGTAACTGCAGAATCTAGCTTTCCTTCTTTCTTCCTGACTTCATCCCCAAGCTGGCACTTATCCAGAGCCTCCCAAATCTGTTCATCTGAGTACTCTTCAAGTGGGTCAAGGTTGCTCCGTACAGTCCCTTCAAACATGGTTGGATCCTGAGGGATAATGCTTAGTCTGGACCGCAAATCATGTAGTCCAATATAAGAGATGTTGGTACCATCTATCATAATCTGACCAGTGGCAGGTTCAACAATTCGAAAGAGGGTCTGTATGAGGGTTGATTTACCACTGCTAGTTCTCCCTGCAATGCCAGTCTTCATTCCTCCCAGGAAAGTGCATGTGAGACCTCTCAATACAAGTGGCATGTGTGGGGCATAGCGGACCTGCAAATCCTGAATATCGACTTGTCCATGTGAAGGCCAAGAACATGCTAGCCTGTTTTCTTCTATGACAAGAGGTGGCTCACTTGGAATGGAAGTGTATTGAAGTATTCTCTCAACTGATATAATTATATTCTCCATATTGCAAAAATTCCATATTACCCGAGCTAGTATCATGTTCAAATTAAGTCCATATGTCACTGTTAGGCCTGCAAGACCCGGATCAATTACTCCCTCTGGAACAGAGATTAAGAAAACCAAAGAGAAGGCAAATGTAACAGAAGATAGCATATCCAAGTGGAAGCACAACCATTCTATTGCACCAGCAATGCTAAACTTGGGCCGTATATACCCATCTATCAATTTCATGTTTGTGTCCCTGAATCTAGATTCTTGATCAAAGCTCCTGATGGTTATAAATCCTGATATAGTTTCGGAAAAATGTTGCATTACTGGGGCTTTGCATACTCCGGCCAATCTTGATAGTTCTCGTGCTGAAGGTATGTAATATTGCTGATACCAGATGCAGGTTGCAGCCACAGGAATAAAGACAATGAAAACCTGCCATGCAACCTGTGACATTACTGCAATAATTCCCAGGAGCTGAATCAATGTGAAGGCACATGCCCCAACTTGCGTTGCAATGTTTGTATCAATCGTACTTTGGTCTGTAGAAGCTCTGTTTAGAATCCGTCCACTTGGGGTGGCATCAGAGAATGACATTGGGGCACGGAAAAAGCACAAATGCATTTTATTGAAGAGTATAATAGCTGTCTTGTAACCGGCTGTTACAAGAAGCATGGCTCTAGAAAGGACACAAAAAGAACTTCCAACAGCCAAAGCTACATAAACAATTATGAGAGTAGAACCTCTAACTACAGGTTTCACATCATCTGACACGGGACTTGCCCAAGCCATCCAATAATTGCTTCCAATTTGAAGCAGCTGAAAGAGAATCTGTGACAACAGTATAAAGGGCACAAGAGCCCCTCCATATGCTGTCCTCATGTAATTCCAATAAACCCATAGCCCAACTTTACCTTTCTCTCTCTCCTCTTCTTGAACGAGCTGACCTTTCGGCCCATCTATCTCCTCTGCTTTACCATTTTGGCCACCTTTATTTTTTGCTTTTTCTACAACTTCAGAAGTACAACCAATATTATCACTGTCCTCATGGATACTTAATTTTTCTGAATGTGCCTCTACAGAATTGAGTGCTAACAAAGCTTTCTTATGTGCACCAACAAGTTCCATAAAATCAATTCCAGAGTTGAGAATTTCATTGTACTTTCCAGCTTATGTAATTCTTCCATCTTTCATGACCAGTATGAGATCAGCAGCAGGTAAGAACTCTACTTGATGTGTAACATAGATCACAGTTTTCGAACCCAAGAGACCAAGCAAACATTCCTTAAAGAGATGGGTTCCTGTATGAGCATCCACAGCACTGAAAGGATCATCAAACAGATAAATATCAGCGTTTTGGTAAAGTGCACGTGCAGTCTGTATTCTTTGCTTCTGGCCACCACTCGAATTGATTCCCCGCTCACCTATAACCGTCTGATCACCAAATGAGAGAACCTCCAGGTCCTTCTTCAAGGAACATGCATCAAGGACCCTTTCATACCTTTCTCTGTCCATCTCCTTACCAAACAAGATGTTCTCTTCTATCTTGCCACTCTGTATCCAAGGAGACTGAGCAACATATGCCTTTGTTCCACACAGCTTAAAGATACCAGATATCTTAGGCACCTCTCCCAACATACAGGAGAGTAAGCTTGACTTGCCTGAGCCTACAGTACCACAAACAGAAACCCTCATGCCACGGCACACCCGCAAATTAATATCCTTCAGTGTTGGATTAGGGGAAGATAAATCCCAAGAGAAATTTCCATCCACTATCTCAATTGCTGTATCAGAACTATCTTTTGGAAGCCTCTCGATAACATCACTCTGCAGGTCAACTAGACGAAGAAAGGATGTAATTCTGTCAAGGGATACTTCAGTCTGAGCTATCATTGAGATTAGGTCAGGAAGAAGGTAGATGGGTTGTTGAAGTATCCTGAATGTAGCAAGTGAAGATAAGATCTTCCCTGATTCAAGCGGGATTCCTATAAGCATGTAAGTTCCAAAGGTGACCACGGACACAAATGTTGGGGCAACCCAGAAAAAAAAAGTGGTCATGGCTGAAGTGTAAAGATATTTTTTTCAACCACCCCGTCTCATTCTTCCGAAGGTCTACAATTTTAGACAAAAACTTCATCTCCCATCCCTGAAGCTTGAGAATCCTCATGTTTCTTAAAATCTCAGATGTTGCCTTCGTCCTTTTATCTTTTGATTCCATTAACTTGCCCTGAAACTTCTCTTCCCATTTCCCCAGAGGAACATTTGCCAACATAACAATTACAGTTGCAAAGAAAGCTGCAACTGAAGCAAGGCCGACGTTTTTATACAAGATTAGCAAGGCTAAAGTAACTTGCACAATCACCATCCATGGTCCATGCATATACCAAATGAAATCCCCAATTCTCTCCGCATCAACAGACATAAAATTAATGATCTCTCCAGTAGTATGACCCTGCTTTGACTGGCAGGAAAGAGTCAAACCCTTGTTGTAGATCATTGTGACCATTACTGCTCTGATCCTAAAACCAACCTGCTGCAATCTGGGTACGTAACCATGGCTTCGAGCCCCACCATTTTTTGAGAACCTTTGGATTCCACTAAAATGGTATTTTGGAGGCGTGCTCATGAATTGGCACTTGACAGTGAAGATTTTTGGTACTTCATATATGAGAAATAAGATGGGATGTCACTGGTTTTTTTAAGAGTGTATTCCACATGAGAAAGTCAGTCAATGGATATTTCCATGGGCGCCGGATAACTTGGCAGCAATGGAATGTTGACGGACATGGCAAAGAAGCTAGGCAGGCATGAAGAGAGAGAGAACTTCAAGGACATAGAGACAATTTTCTCGTTTCTTCACTGCCCATGTCAGCAGTATCACTGTTGATCCCTATGCCAATCGATCTAACAGAACCACTGATCTTCGTCCATACAATTATCATCAAGCCTTGGCCTCTCACAATCATTCATAACTTTCCCATCTTTTAACATGATAAGTTCGTTTGTTTGAGTGACAAATCCCTGCCATACAAATTCTGCGCGCATCAAATTCAGTTCCTCTTCATCCATTAATTGTCCATCGTATCAAGTTATTAAATCATTTTCTTCTAAAGTGCTGACACTCATGGCCATCATTGAGAACTGCCCCCATTAGGGGATAAATTTCTTATCAAGGTGCAAATGATCTCCACCATATTAACCTGCATTTCCACGTGTGCATTCAGGCAAGTTGCTTGAACATGCAGGGAGTTTCCAATGTCCACCAAAGCAAAAGGGACAGCCGTGTTTCAATAATATGAGAAATATTATCCACCAAGGAATCGCTAATAATCTCTAACAAGGATGATATGCCAACAGATTTATTGAGGAAATTATACACGCAATCCACTGGCCAAGTTCCTTCACAAAGAGCTGACAAAAGGCCAACGAGTTCCTCAGTTCTGATCGAGAATTCAACTTCCAAGTTGCAAAGGAGACACCGAATAGGACCATCAACAAAACTCTCCCCATCCCAAAACTAATTACAAAGAGATCCCTTTCCTCGATAAATCTTGCAAAGGATATCCAGTATCAATTTAAGTGTATTGTCTTCTAGTTGGGTAAATGCAGAGACATGTACCCCTAGACTGTATCTTCGGTCTGAACATGATGTCAGAGTGTTCCTAGCTTGTTCAATCCCAAATTCCATCATCACTATTTTCCTCCTTCACCCATTGTTGAATTTTTCTCTCTGAATTTATTGGAGCCCTTTGCGGTCCACAGATGGGTAGTTCTTGCTTCACAAACATTACAACCATTCTCACTTCATGTTTTGCTCTCTCACAACTAAGAATGTTGTAGACAACGAAGGGCAATCCTTTTTTCCTTTTTGCAAGACCCTGTCCTTGGAAAGATGGAGTTTGTATCTCAGTCTTAGCCAGCTAGATCAAGTTATCAAGGAAACAGCCTGTTGTAGTAGTCCATGAAGGCAACAAGAAAAAATCCAAGGATATTTCATAATCACCATGACGTTTCAAATGACACAATTCTTCAATGAAAGAGCAACCTGCTGAAGAATTAATTCCATATTCTTGGTCATTCACGCCTGGAAGCTCAGAAACGAATTATTAATTACTTCTAGTCCAATGTTGGAGACAAATCCAGGTAGCCTTGGTAGGAAACCACCACTTTCAGGCAGGCTGATGATATTTTCTAGGGTCACTCTTTTGAGCACACTAGAAAGCACGTGCATGGCGACTGGAGTCACCCATGACAAGGGTCTCATTGACGAATCTTTGTGAACAGAATTGTCCTCAAGTGGGCATTTCTTCAAACATCTCTTGTGCTCCTCAACCTTTCTTCAGTGTAGACACTCTAAAATGATCAGATTCCGAGAAAACTGTCTCTAATCACCATATCAACTCACAAACTTACATCACTGTGACCAAGCTCAGCAGGTGTATAAGTGGCTGACAAGCCACTTGAACACGGCAATTTGGAAGAATCTCCTCATTTTCATTAAAGCAGGAATGCAGGGCAATGAAGAGAACTCACGGATATGCTATTTTGGGACAGCCTTGTTCTCAAACATGGGTTCTTCTAGAATCTCCACTATTTTATTCAAATGAATGGAGAGATTTTCTTTCTCTCTCTCTTCAAGAGGGGCTAAGAGCAACAAAAGCTTGAGAAATTACATGTTTAGTGCTGGATGACGATACTTTAGCCAACTGCCAATGAAGAAGTGCAAAACAGAGAGACCTTCAGACTGGAGTGATTCTTCTTCAATCGCACGCATGGGAAGAGCCATAAGTTTTATATTCTTATGCTTTACCATCCAGAAATAAACAATTCAGAACTGAATCCTCAAGGGAGAAACTAATCTGTATGCAGAATGCTCTCTTACAGCCTTCTGTAATGAAAACATCTCGTCTAGGATAATTCCAAATTAACTCGATACACAACCCCAGAAACAAGGGGGAAACATCAAACGTCACAGAAAGCAGTAAATCCCCAATAAATAAAAAAAGCAAATCTCTCCTTCGTTGTATGACCAAGGCTGACTCCTTGTGTTGAAACCCTCCACAGAGCCAAGGAAAACGAAAATCAAGATTAGACAACCATGAAGATTCCAATATACAGATATTCGGCAAAGAGGAAAAAATATTGCTCCTTTAGAGATAACATTTTATATCTCAGCGCATTTATGAATGACGCTGTGATCATTGGTGCCCTCTTCTCCCTCAATCAGATACTCAGCGGTGCCATTCTTGCTGGAATTTGAGGACGAGTTACACTTTGGAGAAAGCTTGACGCCAATGATCAGAATCCACCGAACCTCAAAAGAAGATAACCCCAATGAAGGCGGTCCGACAAACTCTGGCACCGGAAAACCAAAATTACTAGAACACGGGAAAGAATAAAGGGGTCATCTTTGGCTCTGATTCTCCCGCTCTGCTCACCACGATACTTCAATTCAGAATCAATTTCTAGTTGTTATAAGGACATTTCTGAACTGATTTCTGTTGGATGAAACAGAGGGTCCTTTCTATCTTTATCCTCCCAGAATTTCGACTCATATGAAACGCTTACAGACAGTCACCAGGAAACTAAGAGGAATGGTCCAAACATGTATAGTGGAAAACCATAGAAGACAGGGAGGGAACAAACAGGCATAATAATAATAAAAAAAATCAAATAAAGCCACATCTCATGATTTTTAGATAGGCTCAGTTAGTGAGAACAGACATGGAGTTATATGCCTTCGAAGACATTAATGACATCCAAAATCAAAACAGGCAAACAGGCAAGTAACCAATCTCAACAAAGCAAATTGTGGCCCTTTTCGTCCACAAAAATCAACAAAACAAATAAATATTCAGGAATCCTGACACACGGAAAGAAAATCAAATATAGGTAAGAATCCAAAAGCAACGAAGTGCATACCTGGACAGCTTTGGTTGCAATGGCTCGGCTTCTGGCTATCTTTCCTCTTCCTTCTGAAGACAATTCCCAGATAAAAATCCTCTTTTTGCTTGTTCTTTCTTCCTCCTCCTCCCTCTCTAGACTCCAATACGTGCCCTTCACCCAAAAGAATCTCCTCCCACTATCAAAAAAATCCCTCTCTTTTCTTTCCTCTCTCACGTATATATATCCCCTTAAGACCTAAATTTGTTTCCAAAAAAAAAAGGAAAATTCTCCTCCTCCTTTCTTCTTCTCTTTTTTTTTTTAAATCTTCCAATCAAAAGCAATCTTCCCAATTTCAAATTCCCTCCAAAACCTTCCAAGGAGAGTCCCACCTTCCTTAAACTCCAATAGTAAGTTTCCTTGCAAAAACATGAAATTTTTGAAGTTAAATAATTGAATAAACGGATAAGCAAGTAAATAAATTAGGAAATGTAAAAATAAATAAATAAATAAATAAAAATAAATAATAAATAAGTTAAGGAAAATAATATAAAGAGGAAGATAACCAATAAAAAGTGAATGATAATCATAAAACTAAAACTAAAAAATAAAATAAAATAAAATAGAAAATAAAATAAAATAAAATAAAAATAAACCAATAAACAAAAGTCGAGCCCAAAAGCCATGTAACCATGCAAGTCATACAAGTCACGCTAAAAATGTCCAAATGGGCCAAGTGTGCCTAAACGGGCCTATGATGAGACTAAGTGGGCCTAGGTGGTGCCTAATGGGCCAAGTGTATCTAAAAGCTATCCTAAAAAGAAACAAGAAAAGCCTAAGTTTAAATTAGGGCTGCCAAGGTTCACAATAAGGGATCAAATAATCCCTCAACCAAAATCTCCGAGGTGACTCAGAAAAAGGTAAGTGGTATGAGTAGCCATGGGCCACCAAGGAACTATTGTGGAGCATTGAAAATGAATTTTAAAGACATGTGCTAAAGGGACAAAATTGAGGGTCTGCAATATTACATTTTCCAGGAAGAGATGCATGACATTCAAGAGCAAAGTACCCATAACTCATTGAGTGCTTGAGAAGGGATCAAGTTATGTTCAAGGTTTGGGATATGGATCACAACTTATGCGTTCGAGTGCAATTGAATTTCCTAATGAAGAGACAAAGAAGTTGCGACATTAGATCATAGAGTTATAGAAGTTGAAGATGACAACTACCACTCAAAGGAGTTGAAGGCAATGATATAGAGTTTCATGCCACAACAAACCAATACTTCTTACTAACTACCACCTCATTTTGGCTTAGCTTCCCAACCATCACCTTCACTATCAAGTTGACATTATTGTGTGGTTTACTATTATATGTTAGTCATTTTTATTTTAGATAATATTCAAATAGCATAGCAATGTTATTTGCAAGTATGGTTTGCATTGATAAAACAAATGTTTTGTTATTACTTATTTTCTATAGGTTATTATATTTTTATATTATTAAATTCTTCATTTTGTATAATATCATCTTATATTTGAAAATGTTGAATATCATACAGGTTTATAAATGTTTCAATTATGGTTCAAAATCGCGGTATCGGTTGTTGACTCGGAGGTGCACATTGGTATATCGGTTTGGTATCTAGTGATACGCAAAATAAGATACTTAAAAGTTCAAATTTTTTTAATATAATTAAATGAATTAAGAAACTAATAAAATTAATAATGAATTATTGACATAATAATAAATCAAATAATTTCTTAAATTATTAACAATAAGTTAACATATAAAATAATGTCTTTATAATACCATTACCATATAAAATAATATATTACCTAAATTAAAGGCATTCATACCATATTTAATATATAAAATACTAATTTTTAAATTTTCAATTCCAAATACCGCTGGCATATAAGGTAAAATACTAATTTTCAAATTTCCAATTTCAAATATTGTTGTCATATAAGATAAAATGATGCAAATACATGAACATTTGAAATAATAAATCATTTTTATACACAACAATACATTAAGCCATTTTCTTCAATTCTCAATCCTAAGGGATACCTACACAACCAAACAACAAAAATCGAGCAAGGAGAGGCAACACCAACATGCAAAGACATCATCGATCAAAGAATATGATATTTTGTAATGACCGGGTATTTTATGACACGTTAGCATTTTTAGTTTGAAAAGTCTTATTTTGTGTGATGGTTGAAAAGTAAAAAAGAAAAGTGTTTGGAGAACACGTGTCAATTTCAAATTGGTGAATTTCATTTTATTGTATCGATCAATTAGACGAGTTGAAATTTTATGCCATGTCAGCCTTAGGGTAGAAAATTTCTTAAGATTTTAGAAATTGAAAACTTCCGAAAACGAAAAAACGAAAACGAAAAAAAAAAAAAAGAATTAATTAAAAATTAATTAGAATTAATTAAGAAAAAATTAAATTAAATTGATGAATAATAAAATTGAGAAAATTTGTTTTGGATTGGTGTTAATAAATAAATTTGTGTGTTAAAAAAATGAATTGGAAATCAAATAAAACAAATAGAATAAACAAAGAAAAGTAAAATAAAATAAATAAAATAAATGAAAATATTCAATGGGCTATTAAACTTAGGTCATGTAAAGGTAGTATGGATTGTTAAAATGAAATGAAATGGAATTAGGCCTTTGGTTTTGGGCTTAAGTGGCTGGTGAAATTTTAATAAAAAAAAAAAAAAGGGAAAAGGGAGAGAATTAGAAACTGGTAGCACACGGGAAGAGAGAGAGAAGGGCACTATGTAGAAATTTGGTCACTCGCCGGATCTTTGACCGGCCGTTTGGACGGCCAAACGACCTCCGCTTCAGCCCAAATTCGGAGGAAGTGCTCTATTCGACTAGAGGAACAAGTCTACGGTGGCTGATTTCATTTTTTACGATCAACTTCTCAGATTTGTGGTAGGGGAAAACTAACCCTAAAACTCAAATTTAATGTATTTTTCATTGGAAAAAAAATTTATAAATCTGATAATTATGAGTTAAGTAGATAATTTTGATGTTGTGTGAATTTTCTGGAATGATTTGGGAGTTTTTGGATTTTTTTGTAATTTCCGGAATTCTTTGTAATTGATAATTAATCGTTTTAGGTTGTTAAAAATTATTAGAAATATAGGAAAATTCCGGAATTAAGGCAATAATTCAAATCTAGTGATTTATGAATTTTTGAAAATTGATTGGAATATTTGCGGTAATTTTATTGTGGAAAATTAGTTATTTTCAAATATTGGGAATTATTAAAATTATTGAAAAATTCTGAAATTGTGAGATAAATTCAAGTATATTGATGTGTGAATTTCTGAAAATTTGTTGGTGTATTTTCGGGAATTTTAAGGTGAAAATTTTATTTTATTGGGTTATTGAGAATGTTGGAATTATTGGAATTGTAGAAATTATTGAGGAATTTTGGAGTTTGTGGCATTCAATTGCATCATGGTTGTATGAAAAAAAAAATTTGTGAAAAGTGTATGAAATGGAAAAATAAAATAGGGATGAAAAGTGAAAGCCCGTGTGAGGCGAATTAAGAAGGGAGAGAGATCCCTAGGGTGAAAGACCCAAAAGTTTACATCGGGAAGACTCTAAATGGGAGTATATTTGGGTGCGGACACGTATCCTTCGGTGAAAGCCCGAGAACGATAATGTATTGTATGACTGTGTGTCACACATTCGTATGCATTCATTTAATGATTGGATGTTGTGGAATTGAGTATAATGTTATATGTTAAATTGTGTGACTTGATTTATATTGGTAAACTGTTGTGTTTGGGTTATTGAAATATAGTAATCCCCCATTAACCCTTTGGGTGTTAGGCACTCTACTGAGCAATGTGGAAATGATCACCCCTTCCTTTTTATATCTTTTTAGATGCAAATATCACTCCTGATGATTCACAAGTGGGACAGGGAGGACTTCAGGATGCCCCTGGAGCGGTTTAGTGGAATGTGTTTTATTTTTTTTTATTGTGTTTGTGGTATTGAGACCTTGTAATAAGTGAATTATGGATAATGTAATAAGACCTTAATTTGATTAAGGGGATTTTTATGAAATTTTATTTTGGAATGCAATGATGTTTGAAAAAAAAATTAAAAAAAAATAAAAATAAAAATTTCAGAGTGTTTTAGTTGACTGCCAGCGTGGAATAAGATAAGCCCTTAGGGTCAAACCTTTGACCTGGGGTCACAGGCCAAATTTTGGGTCGCCCGGAATTTGGGTCGTGACAGCGTGGTATCAAAGCCAAGGTTGCAATAATACTTTGGGGTCAATGTTGTGGGTGTTGTGTGTATTGTAATGTTATGATTTTCTATATGTGTTAGTTAATGAGTTTATTATTAAATGAATTAGTTAATTGTTGATTCTTGATGTTTGAAAAGCCTTGTGATGGTTCTTGTAGATGATAATAAGAACATGATGATGTTAATTATGTTGAGTTATGTATTGTGATTGTAGGAAAGTGAAAGTTTTGATAGTTGTTGAGGTTGTTAAATGGGTACATGTGAATTTATTTTGCTCACCTTGGTAATGTGGTTGAATTAGGGATTGTTAAATTTGAAATGGCGGGAAGGACCAGAAGAGGAAGATCTGAGAGAAATGAGGAGTTGGAGTCGGTAAGAGAAAAACTAAGAGAAGAACTACTCCGAGAAGTAAGAAGGGAGTTGAAGAGACTGTTCAGTCGATGAGAGGTCAGGACTTTAGGAGATCAGGAGGTACCCAGAGCCATGAGGATTCAGGCCACTCACATAGGAGGAGCCGCACTGAAAAGCCAACAATGAGCCAAATGGAAGCAATGAAGAGGTTCATGGTGATGCAGCCTCCATCTTTTAATGGAGAGCCTAGTGCTGAAGCAGCTGAGCATTGGTTGAGGAGGATGAGAAGAATTTTGGTGGGACTGGACATACCTGAGGAAAGAAGGGTAGGTCTGGCAGTATATATGCTTGTTGATAAAGCTGATTTCTGGTGGGAATCAATGGAAAAGGGTGTATGACACTGAGGTTATGACCTGGGAGGAATTTGAGAGAATCTTCCTAGGCAAGTATTTTGGGGAGGTGGCTAAGCATGCCAAGAGGATGGAGTTTGAGCACCTCATCCAATGAACCATGTCGGTGCTGGAGTATGAGTCACGTTTCTCAGAGTTGTCTCATTTTGCTTTGGGGATGATCAGTGAGGAAGGAGAAAAGGCTAAGAGGTTCCAGTAGGGGTTAAGGCCTGCTATTAAGAACAGATTAGTCCCACTGGCAATAAGGGATTATTCTGAGTTGGTTAAGAGGGCTTTGTTGGTGGAGCAGGATATTGAGGAGACCAACCAAATTCGGGAGCAAAGGGGGGATAGAAAAGTGAAACAAAGAATGGGGGAAAGTTCCTAGGGGAGATCTCAGGGCCGGCAACAGAGACAGAGGACTCATCAGTCTGAGAGACATTCCTCATTCTATGTAGGAGGTGAGCAGAGTGCTCAGAGGGTGGGCTGCTAATAGAGTATGTTATGGTTGTGGAGCAGGAGACCACTTATGGAGGGCTTGCCCATTGCGAGGTGTACAGCAGGCTCGACCTCAGTCTCAGGGAGGTTCTCAGCAACAGCCAGTAGTGTCTTTCCAGCCCCCTCAGTTTCAATTGTCTTGCTACCAGATGCCACAATTACCCCAGCAGCGCAGGGACCAAGATAGCTACTATGAGTAGTTAGACCCGTTCTTCTCAAGGGTCGAATGCTAGAGGTAGGGAAGGTAGGCACAGGAAGAGTTTTTGCCTTGACCCCAACAGAGCCAGAGGAGGACGCCCTTTTGGTGGAAGGTATGATTTTGGTATATAGTACTTGGTGCGTGTTTTGTTTGATACTGGTGCAACTCATTCTTTCATTTCTGCATCTTGTGCTAATGCATTGGGGTTGAAAACAGAAAGGGTAGAAAATTTGTTACTTATTGAGTCCCCTATGGGTACGAATTCTAGAGTTGATAGAATATGCAAGGGGTGTGTTATTACCTTGGCAGATAGAGCACTAAATGTGGATTGAGGATTTTGGATATAACTGGGTATGATGTTATCTTGGGAATGGATTGGTTGACAGTGTATAGAGCGGTTATTGATTGTCATCGCCGTAGAATAATATTTTGTCTGCCAGAAGGATTTGAGGTTTGCTTTGTTGGAGGGAAGTGTGTTAGTTTGCCTTTTTCGCAGTCCGATCCGTGTTATCAGTATGTGTTGAGGAAGGGATCAATAAATTTCCTAGCTTACCTTCGTGGTAAGGAGAAAGCCCAAAAGGACATTACAGAAATCCCGGTAATGAGAAGTTTCAGGATGTATTCCCAGATGAGTTACCAGGTTTACCACCGCATAGAGAGTTTGATTCTCTATTGAAGTATACCTAGGAACTGATCCTATTTCAGTATCCCCTTATAGGATGGCCCCTCTTGAGTTGAAGGAATTGAAAGCTCAGTTAGATGAATTGTTGGGTAAGGGCTTTATTCGTCCAAATACGTCGCCATAGGGAGCCCCAGTGTTGTTTGTGAAGAAGAAGGATGGCACACTAAGGTTATGTATTGACTATAGGAAGTTGAATAAAGTTACTGTGAAGAACAGTATCCTCTTCCAATGATAGATGACTTTTTGATCAGTTGAAGGGTGCAAAGTATTTTAGTAAGATTGACTTGAGAACTGGGTATCATCAATTGAGGGTTAGGGAAGAGATGTTCCTAAAACCGCTTTTAGAACGAGATATGGCATTATGAGTTCTTAGTCATGCCTTTTGGGTTAACTAATGCCCCCGCTGCTTTCATGGATTTAATGAACAGAGTATTTCGTGCTTACTTGGATTAGTTTGTGATTGTGTTTGTGGATGGCATCTTGATCTACTCCAGGAGTTTGGAGGAGCATAAGTAGCATTTGGTGACCACCCTTAAAACTTTGAGAAGGCATCAGTTGTATGGGAAGTTGGACAAAAGTGAGTTTGGCTTACTGAAGTGAATTTCTTAGGCCATGTGGTTTCTGAGCAGGAATAGCAGTAGACCATTCCAAGGTGGAAGCTGTACAGGAGTGGCAAAAGGCTTACTAATGTATTTGAGGTTAGAAGTTTCTTGGGGTTGGCTGGATATTATAGGAGGTTTGTAGAAGACTTTTCTAGAATTGCAGCACCAATGACTCGGTTGACTAGAAAAGGGGTGAAGTTTGATTGGAATGAGGAGTGTGAGAATGCTTTCCAGAAGTTGAAGCAGAAATTGACCACTGCTCCAGTGTTAACTGCTCCTATTAATGAAGAGTTGTTTACAATTTATTGTGATGCTTCCATAGTGGGGCTAGGGTGTGTGCTAATGCGCAAGGCAAGGTGGTAGCTTATGCCTCAAGATAGTTAAAGCAGCATGAGCGGAATTATCCAACACATGATTTGGAGCTTGCACAGTGGTGTTTGCCTTTACGACTTGGAGACACTATTTGTATGGAGAAAAGTTTGAGGTGTACTCTGATCACAAGAGTTTGAAATACATTATCACTCAAAAGGATTTGAACTCTAGGCAAAGGAGATGGATGGAGACATTGGAAGATTACGATTTTGCTCTTCATTATCATCCAGGAAAGGCGAATGTTGTAGCAGATGCCTTGAGTAGGAAGAGTTTTGGCCAATTGTCTAGCTTGGAGTTGAGAGAGTTTGAGATGCATGCAGCTATTGAGGATTTTGAATTATGTCTTGGTTTGGAAGGGCATGGTCCATGGTTGTACAGTATATCAGCTAGACCAATGGTTATCCAGAGAATAGTGGAGGCCCAAGTTCATGATGAGTTTTTAGAAAATGTTAAAGCCTAGTTTGGTAGCAGGTGAAATAGATGAAAATTGGTCTATGTATGAAGATGGGAGTGTGAGGTTCAAAGGGAGATTGTGTGTGCCAAAAGATGTGAAGTTGAGAAATGAACTTCTAGCAGATGCTCATAGGGTGAAGTATACCATCCATCCTGGGAATACCAAGTGTAGACCCTCATTTTTGTCCATTTAGCACATGTCTTTAAACTCGTTTTCAGTGTTCCACAGTAGTTCCTTGGTGGCCCATTACTACTCGTACAACTTACATTTTCTGAGTCACCTCGGAGATTTTGGTTGAGGGATTATTTGACCCCTTATTATGGTCCTTGGCAGCCCTAATTTAGACTTAAGTTTTTTCATTCATTTTTAGGATAACTTTTAGATATACTTGGTCCATTAGGCACCACCCTAGGCCCACCTAGATTCACCTTGACTCGCACCGAGACACCTCCTCATTTACACACATGTCACTTTGGGTCACTTAGACACCTTTTTCAGAATAGATCCATTTAGACATTTCATTGAGGCTCAACATTTTATTATTATTATTATTTTATATATATTATTATTATTATTATTATGGCATGTATTTGATAATTACATTTATTTTGTCTATTCATTTTTACTTTTACTTTTTATTATTTATTTATTCATGTATTTAATTGTCTTTATTTTTTATTTATTTACTTAATAAAAAAATTGCTTGAATTGTTTATACTTTAAATACGCATGTGACCCTATTATTGAACGAGGAAATGATATTATCTAATATCTCCTTATTCCCTTGCTTTTTCTTTGAAATCATATTCTATTTTATTACTAATTTCATTAGTTCTTTAATTTTCTTTTAATTTTTTTTATACTATTATTCTATTCTATTTTGCATGAGGAGAGGAATTTTAAAGAAGGATAAAGTTGATGCAGTTGTCACGTGAGGAGGGCATGGGAGGTCAGGCATTTTTGGAGTTTCTCTGGAAGTCTCTGGAGAGGATGATCTGGCATGAAGGACACGTGAACAGGAGAACATGCGCACCATGCCTGAGGACGAATGACAGCCGGAGTTATAACGACGGGAATAGTGCTGCTAGCTGCCGTCGTGGTGATGATGATTATAGGCTTCACAGTTTTCGAGGTCGTTGAGAAGTCAATGGGGTATTTTCCGATGAACGGCGTGTTTTCCGTCAATAAGATTGGAGTTTCTCCTCAGGTAAGGATGTCAACAGCTAGCGTCATCAAAAATTTGTTTTTTTGGCGTGGATTTGAGCGCGATCATGGTGCTGCCAGTGAGGAAAGACGCCATGGTCACATCACCCAAACAGGGTCGAACTTCGGCAGCCATCACCGAAAATGAATGGAGATTTATGCTGGAAAATACCACGACCCACCGCCACGCGTTCGCCATGGGAAAAGAAGAGAAATCTTGATTTGTCGATCTTACAAAGCCGCCGGAATATTCTCTGTCTTTTTTTTTTTCCGGTGAAGTTTGCATTATGATGTGAATGTTCCAGCGCGTGATGATGTAGGATAAGGTTACAGCCTGATCAATCCAATTAACGGCAGATGATGCAGTCATTAAGATCTAGACGCTTACCAAACGGGACACACGTATCCTTGGGAATCTCCAAGCGAGCCATATTCCCATATCTACCTACGTCTCCAAAAGGAAAAAGAAAATATTCCATAAGGTAAGGCCGTCATATAAATTGAAGAGGGAATTTTCTGAAAAAAGACAGGCAAGTGAAGGATTTTTTAGGAAGGAGAAAAGAGGATCAACTGAGGTGATTTTCGGGAAAGGGGGAGCACTCTGCAGAGAAAGGAAGAAGTTGCAGCCACACGGTGGTGGGAACACATACACAGGCCTGCCTTCTATAGGGGAGTCCAGGGGAAATTCACATCTTGGAGAAGAGAACCATCAACCGGTTGAACACGGGTTTCTCGCTGAGAGTAGTCCACGCATCAAATCTTCATCTCCACGGGCTGCATCCATCATCAGTCCGCGCATCTGCTCTTCATCCAAACGGCTCCATATCAGGTTCCGGAGCGTGATCTTACACTGCAAGTGTCACGGCTGCACCCTGCGCCATACCAGCCGCACATCTCCGAAAGCACCTTCAACACGCACCTCCACCTGAAGGAGATCCACTTACACGGCTGCCACTTTGGGGAGAACAGTCCACGCACTTAGCCGTTGGGTAAGTTTGGTTTTTATGTTGTGTTGCTTTAAAAAAAAATATAAAAGTCTGATTTGATTCCTATTTAGATTATTATATTGGGTTGAATGCTTTATTGGTCCAGTACGTTTTCTTTAATATGGCAGCAAGAATACTGCTTTTTACTTTAATTGTTTTAGTTATTATATTTGGTGTATCACTTTCACTTTGGATTATTATATTGGGTGAGTGGGTTGATATGTTTATTAGCTTCAACACGTGTTTGTTTTGATATGGCAATACAATCTCATATTTGTTTAATTTTTTTTATTCATCACGTTAAAGGTTAGTTTTAATGTATTATATTAAATTCATAAAATATGATTTTAGGTAGCTTTACTTGAAAAAAATAAATACATATTTTAATCTTTATTTGATGTGGTTTTGATTCATTTAATTATTGATTATTTATTTATTCATTTGTTACCAATGTAATGCTTTGTAATTTATTTAATTATAATTAAAATTGATTCTATAGGTTAGAGATTTGGTTTAAAAATCATTTTTGTTAGTTTTTAATTTTACTTTAGATTTAAGCACTTTTATAATTTTAGTTTATTAATAAAATTGATTCTATATTTAAAAGTTCATGTCTTTAATTTACTTTTGATTTAGTTTAATTCATCTATTTAGTTCAAATACATTTATAGTTTTAGTTCATTGATAAAATTGATTCTATGTTTGAAAGTTTGCGTTTTTAGATTACTTTAATTTAATTTGATTCATTATAGTTAGTTTAGATATTTTTTATAGTTTAGTTCATTAATAAAATTGATCCCATGTTTGAAAGTTTTAGTTTTTTTTTTAGTTTGCTTTGATTTAATAATTTATATTCATTATTTCAGGTGTTTTCATAGTTTTAGTTTATTAATAAGATTGATCTCATGTTTGGAAGTTCATATTTTTAGTATTCTTTGATTTAATGTGATTCATTTTGATTAGTTTAGATACTTTTATAGTTTTAGTTAATTAATAAAATTGATTTCATGTTTGGAAGTTCATATTTTTAGTATTCTTTGATTTAATTTGGTTCCTTTTAATTAATTTATGTGTTTTTATAGTTTTATTTATTTATTGATAAAATTGATTCTTTATTTAAAAGTTCAAGTTTTTAGTGTACTTTGATTTAATTTAATTCATCTATTTAATTTAGACACTTTTATAATTTTTGGTTCATCAATAAAATTAATTCTATGCTTGAAAGTACATATCTTTAGTTTGCTTTGATTTAGTTTGGCTCATTTTAATTAGTTTAAGCACTTTTATAATTGTAGTTCATTAGTAAAATTAATTCTATGTTTGAAAGTTCACGTTTTTAGTTTAATTTAGTCAAACTCGTTTTAATTAGTTTAGGTACTTCTATAATTTTAGTTCCTTACCTGAATTGATCCATTTTTAGTTTTTGTTTCAAAATCATTAATGTTAGATCCTGATCACCCTTATCTAAATTTATATGCTTTTAAAATCCTAGCGGTTAGTTCATGAATCGATACCTTGTTAGTTTGTCTAATCTAGAATGCTTTGCTTGTTGCTTTAGTGATCATTCACTTAATTTGATTTCTTTTTCTGAGGCTTTTGGAAACTCATGAAGATTAGCCTCCATTCTCACCTTCAATTTTCTTGGTTGTCAAAAATTCTACTTTGTGATTTTGTTCTCTTTTGTTTTGCTTGGTATTTTGATTCATACACTTTATTGCTTTCAAATTAATTTCTTTTTATTTTTAAAATACAACACTATTCTCAAAATCTCATTTTCCTTAAAAATCCATTTCAAAAATTCATTTAGAGTTCTTAGAATCAAAATCTCATTTTTTAAAATATTGTGCAACCATGTTTTGATCGGTTCACATCTTTCAAATAAAATTACAGTTTTGAATAAAACACGAATCAAAGCTTGTGGTCCCAAATAAATAAGATAATTCTAAGCTAAATTCGTGTATATCGATTGGGGAATTGGTTAAACCCCTACATAAGAAAATCTTTTCAAAATTTATCTTTGTTGCCACATTTGACACTTGTTGAAATCATGTCTATCTATTTTTTTAGGAATTATATACAAGCGGTATGTGATAATTGATGATTCTGTATACTTTGATCACTTTTGCTATGCTAATTAGATAACGAGCATGCTAGGATTTCTATATTTTATTATTTGTTATCTAACCCCTTACAACTTGAGGAAGCACGTTACAAATTATCTATACTATCTAGGTATGTCCTCTATCACCTACTTTCTGAATTCTGTGAATATGCTTGTCATTGTGAAATAATGCTTATGTCTAATAATGCTTGAGTGTTCTGATATACATGTTTCATTGTTTGATTATTTCTAATAAAATACATGTTGGATGATATATTATTTAAATTAACCATCGATGTTTTATGATAGTGCTTGAGAAGCGGTCCGGGTACGCATCCTAACCTTCCTTTATTATGATTTGATCTTGTTTGACATGCTATTTTCTGAAACCACCTAGCCTACTTAGGTATCCATAATTAAACCGATTAATTGCTACATTCCCCTTAACTTAGTTAGTAGACCTTTAGAGGGCTTAGAGGGGTGCTACCTTTTAAAGGTACCTTCCCAATAGGTAACTTGATCCTCGGACTTAGACTCGGGTTTTTCAAAGACATGTTTTTTCCAAAAATTATGGAGTCATATTTTAGGGTTTTTCTTTCTTGTTTTATTTTCCCTTTAAAATAAAAATAAAATAAGTGGCGACTCTAACTTTTTCCATAATTTTTCACAAATAAAAAGCGAGTCTCGCCGATCGAGTGGGGGCGCACGTGAAAAATGCGGGTCCACAGCAAGATGTATCAAGACTTAAAGAGACATTTTTGGTGGAGTGGGATGAAGAGAGATATTGCTCAGTTTGTAGCCAACTGTCAGATTTGTTAGCAAGTGAAGACTGAACACCAGAGGCCTGTAGGGTTGTTGCAACCTTTACCTATACTTGAGTGGAAGTGGGATAATATCACTATGGACTTTGTGATAGGGTTGCCAAGAACTAGAAGCAAGAAAAATGGAGTTTGGGTGATTGTGGATCGTCTTACTAAGTCAGCTCATTTTCTAGCCATGAAAACTACTGATTCCATGAACTCTTTGGCTAAGTTGTATATATAGGAGATTGTGAGATTGCATGGGATACCTGTATCTATAGTGTTTGACAGGGACCCTAAGTTTACTTCTCAATTTTGGCAGAGTTTACAAAGGGCTTTGGACACCCAACTGAATTTTAGCACCGCTTTTCACCCTCAGACAGATGGTCAATCAGAGAGAGTGATCCAAATCTTAGAAGACATGTTAAGGGCTTGTGTTTTGGATTTTGGAGGAAATTGGGCAGATTACTTACCTTTGGCAGAGTTTGCTTATAACAACAATTACCAATCTAGCATTGGCATGACACCTTATGAAGCACGCGGCGAGAGAGAGAGAAGGGCACTGTGCAGAAATTTGGTCACTCGCCGGATCTTTGACCGGCCGTTTGGACGGCCAAACGACCTCCGCTTCAGCCCAAATTCGGAGGAAGTGCTTTATTCAACTAGAGGAACAAGTTTATGGTGGCTGATTTCATTTTTTACGGTCAACTTCTTAGATTTGTGGTAGGGGAAAACTAACCCTAAAACTCAAATTTAATGTATTTTTCATTGGAAAAAAATTTATAAATCTGATAATTATGAAAGTTAAGTAGATAATTTTGATGTTGTGTGAACTTTCTGGAATGATTTGGGAGTTTCTGGATTTTTTTTTTGTAATTTTCGGAATTCTTTGTAATTGATAATTAATCGTTTTAGGTTGTTAAAAATTATTAGAAATATAGGAAAATTTCGGAATTAGGGCAAGAATTCAAATCTAGTGATTTATGAATTTTTGAAAATTGATTGGAATATTTGCGGTAATTTTATTGTGGAAAATTAGTTATTTTCAAATATTGGGAATTATTAAAATTATTGAAAAATTCTGAAATTGTGAGATAAATTCAAGTATATTGATGTGTGAATTTCTGAAAATTTGTTGGTGTATTTTCGGGAATTTTAAGGTGAAAATTTTATTTTATTGGGTTATTGAGAATGTTGGAATTATTGGAATTGTAGAAATTATTGAGGAATTTTGGAGTTTGTGGCATTCACTTGCATCATGGTTGTATGAAAAAAAAAATTGTGAAAAGTGTATGAAATGGAAAAAAATAAAATAGAGATGAAAAGTGAAAGCTTGTGGAGGCGAATTAAGCAGGGAGAGAGATCCCTAGGGTGAAAGACCCAAAAGTTTACCTCGGGAATACTCCGAATGGGGAGTATATTTGGGTGCGGACGCGTATCCTTCGATGAAAGCCCGAGAACGATAATGCATTGTATGACTGTGTGTCACACATTCGTATGCATTCATTTAATGATTGAATGTTGTGGGATTGAGTATAATGTTATATGTTAAATTGTGTGACTTGATTTATATTGGTAAACTGTTGTGTTTGGGTTATTGAAATATAGTAATCCCCCATTAACCCTTTGGGTGTTAGGCACCCTACTGAGCAATGTGGAAATGCTCACCCCTTCCTTTTTATATATTTTTAGATGCAAATATCACTCCTAAGGATCCACAAGTGGGACAGGGAGGACTTCAGGATACCCCTGGAGCGGTTTAGTGGAATGTGTTTTATTTTTTTTATTGTGTTTGTGGTATTGAGACCTTGTAATAAGTGAATTATGGATAATGTAATAAGACCTTAATTTGATTAAGGAGATTTTTATGAAATTTTATTTTGGAATGCAATGATGTTTGAAAAAAATAAAAATAAAAAAAAATAAAAATTTTAGAGTGTTTTAGTTGACTGCCAGCGTGGAATAAGAGAAACCCTTAGGGTCAAACCTTTGACCTGGGGTCACGGGCCAAATTTTGGGTCGCCCGAAATTTGGGTTGTGACATATTTCTTACCGGTTGGTCACCACAACTACATCACCAACATGAAGCTTTCTTTTTTCTTCTTCTTATCCTTCACAATTATGGGTCTTGAAAAAAAATTTATTTTTAAGAGAATCTCTCATAGTTATTAGAGATTTCTCAATTTTGGTTGCCTTTTGTTATGATTTAAAAGAGAAAAAAAAATTGGTTTAATTTGAGAATATTTAGATCTTAAACTATTGAACTTGTAATTTCGATCGAGTCCACTCAGAATCTCAATGGAGGGGTCTAAGTTTAATTGGTTTTTAGTGGGCTCTGTGTTGAAAGGTTCGAGGCGGTCGAGTTGTATCGGACTCGGCTGATATTTTGAACCACGACTGTTACTGATTTGATGTGATGTGATTTTCCCTTGATGCATACGATTGCCAATTATTGGTGCCGATGCTTGTCATTATGTCATTTATGATGGTCCCCGTTCAACAAGAGGGCCTTGGGAACATGGATGTGTAGCGAGATGCGACTACAGTGTGAGCTGTGTCCTCATAATCTTCGAGGCCCCACTCTTCCGATGGCCGGGTCTCGTGCGCGTCCTCATCATCACGACCACCCTCTCTCCGCAAAAGCACGAGCTGGAGACATGCACTTTGTCCTTTTTTATTTTTTCAAGATGCGTAATGTTGTTCATCAATCCACACCATGTAGTCATTTCAACCAATGGCTCCACGTTTTAATTTATTTTGTCACCTACTTTAAAATCTACTTTTAAGCATTGAAGTTTGCACCTTCAACAGCTACTTTGTTTACAGGGAAATGGAGGAGGAGCAGAGAGAGGTGTTGTTGAAGAAGGATTACCATGGGGGATGCCCAGGATGTAGAGTGGAGCATCTTAAAGACACACAGAGAGGTTTACCAGTTAGACAACTGTTTTTTGTGTGGATTGTGGTGCTCTGCAATGGTAACTACACTCTCTCTTACTACTATTATTATACTACAATACTTTCATACCACCATCTTCCTTCCATTGAGCCTTCATCGATGGTGGGAGCTCACTATTATGTTAACTTCATATGTATTTGCAGTAAGTAGTAAATAACATGAAAAATAATTTGAATGAATTAGATTGGATTTGGTTTGGAAAAAAATTTCAATTTTTTTTAATTAAATTTTGACTAAAAATATTGAAAATTATGTTAAAAAAAATGAAAATTAGGAAACCTTATTTGGTACTAAAATTTTTTGCTTGAAAAATGATGAAAATAATAAAATTGTATTTGTAGATTAATTTTTATTTTCTTTTTTTTATTAATTATTTTAATAGTAAAATAAAAAAATATGTATATAATTAACAAAGGAGTTCATAAACTGTAATCTTCTGTTTGGTACCCCTTTTTTTTTACATGAAAAATAATTAAATAATTAAACTATATTTGTTCATTAATTTTTTATTTTATTTTTTATTAGTTATTTTAACATTTTAATAATTTTTTTAATAAATATATAATTAATAAGGGTATTTTTAGAAAATAGAAGATGTAAAAAAAATTAAATAAAAACTATTCTTAAAAAATAAAAATAGAAAATGAAAACAAAAAAACTTCAACCTAAATATCCAAATATATTCTCCAACTTATTTTCTAATTTTTTAAAAATAAAGACAGAAAATTGGCTACACAAATAGGGGTTAGATTTTTATTTTTATTTTTATTTTTTTGAAATTTTAAACTAAATGCATTTTGGAATTTGATAATTTGTTGGGTAATGGTGTTTGCTTTCCATTTTCAGCGTTGCCCATATCATCTCTTTTTCCGTACCTTTATTTCATGGTGAGTACTGCATTCTCATTGGAAATTCCTAATTATTATCTGCCATGGATGATGTTGTAAGTTGTAACTAGTCAGCTTTGTATGTATTTGGAGTTGCTTCACTTCACATTTGTTTTCCAACCGAGAACTTTCATGAAAAGAAGAATTAAATTAATGTCTTATTATTCATATTGCACCATATAGAACTTTTAATGCTCACGGTTTAAATGTGTGATGAAATCTAAATCATTTAGTAATATCCATGAGATCAACTACAAGTCCATGACGTTGAGATACAAGTAATGAGACTTTACAAGAATGACAACTGGACGGGTTTGGGACGATCACTCTCATCCTAACCTGCTATCATTTATATAGATTAATTCTCACTCTTGTACCAATAATAAATTTAGACAAGATTATGGACATGAGAATTTTTCATACCCACCCGCCCTCTTCACCTTGTTTTATTCTCAACAATTTTAAGAACATGAGTTCCCTAACACACTTGTGTTTGCTTATATTCTAGTGGTATTTTGAATCATGGGAAAAATAGAAGGTTCTTTCTTAAGGTAAGAAAAGAACTTAGCATGTGCTAAGTGTCCTAATTCATGCGCATTATCGTTCAGGGAAGCCAAATTCAACTACATTCTTCCCGCACAATCATTGCTAGGAGAGACATTATTATTCAAGTATGATGACTAATTGCTTTAACAAATTCAAACCAACAATTTTGAAAACAAAGTTTCCTTGGCAAGCATGCATACATAATGACAAGGTCGCCAAGCTTTGTCTGCCACCCCATGCCGAAAAGGTTGGAAGTTCTCCCGTAACATAGTGATAACATGTGTTCTAGACAGTCTAAACAAATTTTTTGACAATATCCCACTTTGCTGAAAATTGAAATCTCCAATAGATTCCCATCTTCACATAGGTTGATGATCAAGATGTTCATATTGTTGAGATTTTAGAGCATGTGTGCAAGCAATGCTTAAACAATATTTCCATTTTGTTAGATATTATGTTGAACTCTTATCACGTAACATTCCTATTTCTCTTCTTCCTTCGAACCATTGATTCAAGTTATTCAACATTCACCCTATATAATGAATAGGATTTCTACTTTCTTTCTTTTAAAATAAATCTTTCCACCTGCAGATAAGGGACTTCAATATAGCAAAAACCGAGAAAGACATTGGCTACTATGCAGGTTATGCAGGTGATATATTTTCTTTACATCTTTTCTATCTTAAATGTATATGTCCATTAATATTCTCCTTTTAGTTGCACTGAAATGGTCTTGATAATCCCCTTTCTAATATGAAGGGGCTTCGTATATGTTTGGACGAGCATTGACATCTATTTTATGGGGAGTGGTGGCTGATCGATATGGTCGAAAACCTGTTATATTAGTAGGCACTGCCTCAGTGTGAGTAACCTTCATTCAACTACAAATCTCAATTCGAATTTTTCTGCAATTGTCATATACCTATTTTCTCATAGAAATACTGATTATTTGGTTCAGGGTTATTTTCAACACCCTTTTTGGCCTTAGTTTAAACTACTGGATGGCCATCTCTTCAAGGTTTCTTCTTGGAAGTATGAGTACTTTACTTGGACCAATAATGGTATTGTTTTATTGCTTATGACTTTTTGGACGATCATTTGATCATTATATTAATGCCTTAAAATGCTTGGACTTATGGTTCAATTTATTGGTTTTTTTTTTCTGTATGTATTTCCCCATCAAACATGATCAAGTTTCTTCCCTAATCAGGCATATGCAACTGAAATTTTCCGTGAAGAATACCAAGCTTTAGGACTGTCAACAGTGAGCACTGTATCTTTATGTTCATCAAGAGTTCATAGAAGTGTTGAGCACCACCATAAATCCATCACTGATAGTTTTAATTTTATTTTAGATTAATACAGCATGGGGCGTAGGATTGATCATTGGACCAGCATTGGGAGGTTTCCTTGCCCAGGTACTTCTTTTTCCTTCTTTCTTATGCAAGAAATATGGTTCCTACAAAAAGTTAAAATATTGGAAATTAGCAGCTGCTGGAAATATTAACTAACAGCAGCAGTAAGTAAAAATCACATTATTTTCTCAAAGGTAGTATTCACAAAATGAATGGTACTGTTAGTCTGGTAAGATGAAGCATAGAAGTGGGAGAAGAAATGCAGGAAACACAAACAAATAAAAAGTAGAAAACGTAAAAGTAAGTTTTTTGTTAATCTCCTAATTGAGCTAAAATCTTAGGCTACTAGATAATGAATTCGGTATCATGTTATATAACTAATTGACCAAAAAGCTTAAGTTGTTGGGTGCTGGACCAACCTTAACATCTTTCCTAACACATGACTAGATTGACTAAGATACTGTAACATGCTACTCTATATGGGAATGTAGCAAAAACCAAGAGAAAAACCATTTTTTTTTTTTGTTCACGTCTCCTTTATGACTTGCCTTGTAAGGTTCAAACTTGCCAGCTCTTCATGACCCGTCTTCAGTGTTTGTGAGGATTTTAAGTAAAGATGCCCAATGTAAAAAAGAAGAATAAGAAAAGACTGCTTGTGCTCAGATCATGTGTTCAGGTCTGAAGAACCTTTGATGTAATACATGAGGTGAATATGGGGGGTCAGGGATCTAAGGATTTCAGTGTTAGAGGTATGGGAAATAGGTGATTCAAGATGTATGGCTTGCAGATAGAGGCAGTTTTGGAAATTTATGGAAATTCTTGAAAACCAGTTTGGTGAAATTTTAAAAACAAATAATAATAAGAAAATCAGACACCAAAAGTAGAGATCTATAAATTAAATCACCCTCAGCTCAGACCCTCCTCCTCAAGAAGATGCATTTGGCCTAAGGTTGGGGGAGAAACAATGACACTGAACCGGTGCTTTTGGCCTTTGATTCAGACCTTGATTCTGTTCCAGAAATAAAGTGCTCAGTCTAAGGGAATGCTCCTAAGGTTGCTTAACTTTTGGCTCTCACAACCAGTGCAACAAGCATTTGCCCCAATTAGGATTCTCCTGAACTTAACATAAGCAAGTAAACCATTGGAGGACTTATCTAAGGAATGGTTTGCCTTAGCTTAACCCAACCTTTGGTGCCTTAAGGGATTTAGCTACTTATGTTTAAATTAAAAGGAGTAACAAAATAGTAAAATAAAAGAAAAGAGACATGGAATTTCACAAAGAATTAAAACTGGAAAAACTGTAATGAACCGTCCTAAAAGATTAGAAACAGAAAATTAAAATTGCTTTTCAAATACAGAAGTAAACAAGACATTGAAATTGTTTCTTACAACCCAAATCTCATATTCAAAACAAAATGAAGAAACAAAACAAAACTGAAAGTCCTCAACGCTGAAGGTAGAAGTAATGGCAGTGTTGAACAATTGATGATAGAAGATGATCCAAAAGATGTTTCATTCTCAATGATGAGAATTCTCTCCATATTAGATCTTGACTCTCCTCAATGACCAGAATAGATAACTAGCTGTCTGTCATTGATGCCAGTATAACTATTTTTGGAATCCAAATGCCACATGGAGATGCTGCCTTGGAGTGCAGAAAAGGTGTCCCTTGCCACATGTGAGCTTAAATCTCAATGCCTTGGGAGTGTATTAATGACCAAAGAATTTATATGTCTGCGTACACAGACTTGTGAGTGGCTTGATAGGACTTGAAGTTATGCATAGAGGAATGCTTAAGTGAGTTGTGCAGACATATGCATAGACTTGTGTTAGCTTGCTTCGTAGAGGACTTGTGCGCATGATTGCTGAGCTTGAGTTTATGTGCAAAACTTGAGTATGACGGTTTAATGGGCAGAGAGTGTGCTGATGTTGCTTTGAGCAGAGTCCATGTGCAGGAAGTGGTGTGCCTAGGCCATATGCATTGGGGATTTGTATGCAAAAGCCTCTGCATATGCAACGTCTTGGGTTCCTCTGTGTGCACTCCCTTGTGCTTACCTAAAATCCTTGTGCAGGCTTAAGTGAGTGAGTGTGTGTGTGTATGCAAATGTAGAGCTTTTGTGCAGTCCACCAACTCCAAATTCCTTCATTTTTGCATCAATTCTTCTATTCCTTCTCCCTCTGACCTTCTTGGAAGCTCCCATGGTACCTCAGTCATAAATATTTTCACCAAAAATAGCTCCCAAAACCTGAAATTAACAAGGAAACAATTCAAACACAAAAACTAAGGCACTAAAAACAGACTCTCAATGGATAAGTCATAAGCACCTCAAAC
Organism: Vitis riparia; assembly: GCF_004353265.1. Taxonomy (NCBI): domain Eukaryota; kingdom Viridiplantae; phylum Streptophyta; class Magnoliopsida; order Vitales; family Vitaceae; genus Vitis; species Vitis riparia. The sequence continues at coordinate 12,431,510 of NC_048443.1, forward strand.
ACACTTAAGTGAGCTCAATAAGCCCCATTAGAGTGCTGAGTTTGGGTCCTTGTCACCATCCCCCACCAGCTTGTTGCTAGTCCCTCAACAACTAAACGCAAAACAACAAGAAAAGGGCTCAAACTAAGATAAATCCTTAGAACAAACTAGCTCAATTTCATGGCAGCAAAAATAGATGTATAGTTTCAAGACCTGGTAATGGTTACTTTTCCTTTTAATATGTATTGGTGCTAATTTACCCCTTAGACACCTCTTTTAGCTCATAAAACTAAGCTTAGGAGGGCCTTCAAATTTTCTTGCTTGGCCTAGAGCACCTTCAAGGTCTTCTGTACCTCTCTCCTGTTAATTTGGATTACTCCCTAGCTTTAATGTTGCTTAGTTGACACTTAACTTTGGTACTTGAAGCTTTATTTTGCTGCTTTTTTATTTCTTTCTTCTCTTTTCCTTTTCTTTCTTTTCTTTCTTTTCTTTCTTTTCGACTTTTCTCATTTTCTTGATTTTCTTATTACCAAGCCTCAAAAGAATAAAAGCAGACCACCTAGCTGCACACTTCAGATTCTCCCCTTTGGAGGAGAACTACAACTCTTGCCTATGGAGAAGAGGCCTTGACACTCGGTTAGGATCCAAGTGGCTGATTATTTCTTATTCCTAAAACTAATGACAGCTTATTTGAAGTCTTTCCCACCTGATAAAAGTCTAACTTAGTAGTTTAGAACAATGGAGTAGACTACACATTGCGTGTAAGGAAGAATGGTAGAACCATTAGATTTCAAGAACTCTTAGAGTCTGTTTAGAAACTTTTTAAGAAAACTGTTTTCCAGACCAAAAAAAACAGGGTATTTTGAGAACTTGTTCTAAAAATAGGGTATTTTGTAAAATATATTTTAATTATTTTAATTTATTTTCTTGTGTTGTTTCAAAAAAAATAAAATCTATTTTTATGAAATATTTGGAAATATAGAAATAAGTTAAAAACATTCCAAGTTTTCAAACAAAGCTTTTTTAAAAACATCATAGAATTATTTTTTACAACTGTTCTTAAAAACTGTTTTCGATAACTGATTTTGAAAACATTCCCAAACAGGTCCTCAGATGTTCAAGAACTATCCCTTACTCCTCATTCAGCCCTATTCAGCCTCATTTTTAAGGAATAGAAGTTGCTAATGAGATAACTGGGACTACACTTACCAATGAGGGCAGGAGGCCCAAGTTAAGAGTTTGATCCTCCCTCAAGACTCTTCTTACTACCGACTACAAGGTCAAGCTAGCTGAAACTGATTCAACTCTACTAACAACTGAAAACTGACTCAAAACATAGTGAACACACAGAAAATAAGCTGACTAATGATTAAAACGAACTGGAACTGAAAGAGAATATAAGTAAACAAAAGCTAGACTAACAAAATAAACAAAAAGAAACTGACTGACCTTCTTCAGTCTTTCCACTCCCCACCAGCTTTTGCATTGTCTCCAAAATAGAAAATTGGGAATAAGAAGAGTAAATAGACTCAGTCCACTAAAACTAAAAGAAAATATGAAAATTTACCCCAAATGGAGCATTCCAGTTCACAATCTGACCCTTCTTTTTTTTTTCAGTATCCTCATCTGATGCTCCAATATGTGATCTAAAATTTGCTATGACTAGATAGTCCATGGTTGTCATCTGTTGTTTCACTCCCACCTCTCTCTTTTGTTGCATCTCCTTAAAATAAGCTTCATATCCAATGCATCTGGACCACCATCTTCTGTAGAGCAATATTCCTCATCTGGCTCAAAGACAGGGTGTTCCCACATGATTAGCAGCTGAGTGATCAGTCTTGAAAATGGCAACTTTAGATCCAAGCATCTATTTGAGGCCCTCTCGGTATACAGTCATGCAGCTAACCATAGCTTCAAAGATCACCTTGGGGAAGGTGAGATGTTCTCCTTTGAGCATGTGGTGCAATAGCCTTAAGCTAGTCTCCTTTCTGACCTTGCTGGAGCCATATGGGTAGAAGTTATGGGTGAGGAATAGGTGTTGGAGCCACATTCAGGCAAGTTGAAATTCATTATATATTTCTGACTTGGCCTCCATCCTTTGTAGTAGCTGGGGAACAAAATTATATGCCACCTACCTCATGCTGTAAGGCTTGACTCTTGGCCTCCTGTCTGCATCTGGAAAATCTGGAATGGAATATGCTTAACAAAGGCAATGTCTTTTGTGGTCAACTCATAGCTTCTTCTATCCACTTCAGTCATGAACCTCTTCCCTCCTAGGTCTCTGATGATTACCATATCTTGGTTAAAAAGCTCCTGCCAGTCCAGGATAAGCAAGGTCAAGCAACTGTAAGGCCTCCTTACTTGAATAGTAGATAAGTTACTGAGCTCCACTTGCTGCCCTTTGATTCTTCATCAAATCTTCAATATTGAGGCTTGCCTCATGACCACCCTGTCCTGGAACTCTGTTTTAAGCTCATTCATATTTAGGATAAAAGTAAGGACTTTAAGGGGGAATGGAATCTTGAGATCCAGGTAAGATAAACTCTGGGATGTCAGGCTCCTCATATTCTGGTGGATCAGCTTCAGCACCTCCTTGGATGATAATATTTGTCTTCATATGGGTCCTCACTGCCTTCAGAGCTAATGGAGGGTGAGGAAGGTTGGTTTGATGAATCCTCTGATTTCTGTTCAGGTTCTTCAACTTTCTCTTCCTCATTTGGTTGTTCAACCACCACAAGCCATTTCCTAGCATCAGCATATACATCCCACATTTTGATCTCTCACCTGTATGGGCATTAAGGAAAGATCAGGAGGAGGTAGAGGTCTCCTCTAGACTGCTGAATGGACTCTTTTTCAGAGTTCGAACTTATATGCACCTCTTCTATTCCTATCTTATTTTTTGTGCTTTCCAGTTCCATAACCTGCTGTTCTTGGGCTTCAGAATCAGTTGTCTCGAGACTTCAGGTCATTTTCCTTCTATATTCTGACTTCTGAGAATTTCCCAAATCTTTGCTTATCGGCTCCTTTTGCTGTTTAAATTCTAAGACTTGTATTTTAGTAGCTTTTTCCTTATCTTACCTACTGGTTTGCTCTTTGTATGCATCCTCCCTCTTTAAATTCAACACCTTTACCCTTTCCTTCCTTTTCTCGAAAAAGTCCACAATCATTTGCACCTTTGACTTCCTAGGGCTAGATTTGGAAGTTGCTGCTTAGACTTTGAAGCTTCATGTTGTAACAGATCCATCAGCTCAGAAATGTCTTCATCCGACATAGAAAATTTCTTCTTCTGAGCTTCAATTATATCTCCCTAGAAGAAATAATTCGTCTGGGTTCTTCTTCTTTCAACTGTCTTCATCCGTTGTAAAATCATATTCTGATTGGTTTCAATATAAAGTCTTCTTCCTTTGGTTGATTCTTCTTTCGGGTTGAGGCTTTTTAGCTTTTCTTTTTGAAGCTGCCTTTCTTGATTTATTCTTAGAAATTGAATTCTTGGAGGTTGTAGCTCCTCAGATTTCCTCAACACAGATTGGGCGAATATCACTGGCTCAGTTGGCAACACTAGGGTGTACTAGAATCAACAACAGTAGCTTCCCCTTGTGAGCCAAAACTGCCAGATATGCCTTCCAAATGCTTCAAAATTCTGCTCATAATTCTGTCCACAGTTGGGTATGCATCAGTTTCAACCATAAATTCTTTCTCAACCTCTGTAGTATCCTTTCTAATTGGTTCCTTTTCAGCAACTTCATCAGTTTTAAGCCTTTGAGCAGGCTCTTCCTCTATTTTCTCAGTTGTCTTCTTGATATTTACTATTCCAACAGCCTCGCCTACAGCTTCCTCAGTTTTTTCAATATCCATCTCAACAAATTTCTCTCCTTTCTATTCAGTTGTTTCTTCAACATCCATCTGCTCAGCAATATTAACCTCAGCAGCATCATCAGTCTCTTTGGCAATCTCAGCAGCCTCAGTTCTTTTATCAATATTTTCCTCAGATTCCTTTTCCCTCTCAGCCTATGGCTTTTGCATCTAATCATTATATCCTTATCATTATGTCATTAAAATCTTCCATACCCCCTCCAAAATCATCATCATCATCAGACGGAAGTTCTGGAAACCTTTGGTTCATTGGACTTTCTTATAGGGTATTCCATGCTAAAGTAACTTTTGCCCGATCAAAAAGGGTTTTTCGCAAAAGTTACGGTAGTATAGCGGTCTTAGGTGTCATCCACTGGGATGAATTATTTTCTGTAATTAAGACTTGAATTAGGGGAAAAGAAATGATTGTGGTCAAGTGAAATTTGATTAACAATTCATGATAAAAATTCAAAATAACAATGATTTCAAATTGAGAGGAACAATAAAATGTAAAATAAAAGGAAATTAATAAGGAAAAGAAACTCTCGGAGTTAGGATTTTTTAGAAAACAATCTCTATAGTGAATAAGTATTGAGATCTATTTTTCATTAAGTTAAATTAAAAACTAAATTATCATTTAAACCAATTGATTTAGTTTTAGTCTAGATCTAATTTCTCTTCAAATTAGATTATCTAATCCAAAAGATCAATTTAAACCACATATTCAATTCATCTTAATCATCTTCCAATTATTCACACAATACAACTATTTGATCTCATCAAATCTAGCTTTAAGAATTTAATGAATCTACTTAGTTTGCATTCGAGACAATTTGAAGAGAAAAATCCCCAAAATTCAATTAATCAATCAATTCCATGTGTCAGCTTTTGGGCCTTGTGCCTAAATAAAATGGCTGTTAAAGAACTAATATGTTCGTATATGGCTTTGACTAGACTTCAGGATGTGTACAGACTACAGAAGAATGCTGAAGGGAGCTACACAGTCATGTGCACATGCTCTTATGCTTGAGACATGTGCAGGGTTGCTGAGCTTGAGTTTATATGTAGAACTTGAATGTGGATGTGTAATGTGAAAGAGTGTGGTGATGTTACCTTCGCAGATTCCATGCGTAGGCTATATGCATTGGGTTTTTGGATGCCAAAGCCTTTACATACACAAAGTCTTGTGTTCCTCTGTGTTCACTCATTGTGCTCAATTATCCAAAATTCTTGCATTGGCTTAAGTGTGTGTATGCCTTGCTTTTGCACATCCCACCAACTCCAAATTCCATCACTTTTGTATCAATTCTTCAAGTCCTTCTCCCTCCAACCTTCTTGGCTCCTCCCATGGTACCTGATTCATAAATATTTCCACCCAAAATAGCTCCAAAAACCTGACAATAACAAGAAAACAGTTCAAATACAAAAAGTGAGGGAATAACAACATACTTAGGCAATAGATAAGCCATAAGCACCTTAAACACACTAATCAATGGCCAAAAAATGTGTTTTTTGTGAGAATTGTAGCTAAAAGGTTCCTAAGAGTAGATAAGAAGTACTAATGAAATGTCCATATTTGTTTGTACCACCAATTAGAAGTTGCTGCTACCCCTCCTTGTGTCTCTGAAGTTTGCTTCTTTGTGTCTCTCAAGTACTTTCTCTGTTTTTGTTTTCCTTTCAGTAAATTTGATAACATAACTAATGGTTTGATATTCCTGGATGATTTTATTAATTCAGCCTGCTGAAAAGTATCCGAATATATTCTCCAAAGAATCTATATTTGGAAGGTAAATAGATCTTTGCCTCCTTAGATGATGGTATCATTTTTTTTTCTCTTGCTCTTTGGATTTTGGTGTATTTGATGTTACAGAACATGAATCTTTGATGCAGATTCCCATACTTCTTGCCCTGCCTTTGCACATCTGTTTATGCGTTTGGGATAACTATTGCCTGTTGCTGGCTTCAGGTAGGTTTCTCAATCAGTTCAGTTCCTTGGTCACTTCATGTATTACCAACAGAACTTGATTTAAGTAGTATTCTCCTCACTTGTCAGGATGGATGTAAATTTCCATACTGGAAAAAGAACATCATTCAAATACATTATTGAAATGACCTGAGAGTTTTTAAGAAGCTTTTGGGGCTTCATTTGGCATGAAGACTGTATTAGAACACTGACCATGATTTTGAGCATTCTATTCACCAGAAGGGCAGAAAGCAGATATGCAACCATGCATGATGCTTTCAGCTAGGACTTTACTCTCCTACTTCTCATATAACCTTTTGCTCTGATTTGTATGCATCCTAACAGTAAATGAATCTAGATCTTTTACTCCAGTTTTATCACAATGTACCTTCTTAATATTTATTGATTATGATGTAATTCCTGACCAAAAATGATATTAATTGGTGCTCTCCATCTTGTCATCCAGTTATATTCCCTCTTTTAGGGTGATATATTATTTGGTTTGTGAATGTAACCACTTTTTTGCCTTTCCAATCCACATAGCTCAACATTGTGTTAAACATGCATCTTCAAGCGCTATCTAGCCATTGTTTCATCATTTTTAGTCTTCCCCTGTAACTTAGATTGGGGTTTGGAATTTTGCTTGGCACATTAAGATTTTTAGTCTTACTAAATGAAACTGTTGTATATTATCTTCTTTCAGATTTCTTGACTACCAACCTGTAAAATATAGGCTGTTCTTATTCTTCTTATGTAGCTTCTAAGTTCTTTTTCTGGTTAAGCACAACAGAATATGTTAATGACAATCAATGCATATTCTTCTTATTATTATTATCTTTATGCCAATGCATCACTTTGAAATTCTTTGATTCTTGAATTTTACGAAGTTGCACTGTAACCCTTTTCTTTTTGTCAATCTGTATCCAAATTTCCTGAATATTTCTGTTGTATATATAGTTGCATGTTCATGGAATCACTTCTTTATGCTATTGATGCCTATTTACTGCATTTGATATCCAAATCTCTGGCCTAACGCAGGAAACGCTGCACACACACAATGAAAACGACAAATTAAGAAAAAAATCTTACAATGCTTTGGAAGCTCCATTCTGTGGGTTTAATGCAGAAGAAACAGTAAACGAAATTGAGGCAAACAAACCAACTTCTAAAAAAGCCTCATAAAGAATTGGCCCTTGATGTCTTCTATCATTGTTTACTGTGTTTTCTCACTTCATGATATGGCTTACTCGGAGGTATGTCTCTCACTTAGCTTCAGATTCTGGAACATTTCTTAATCTACAGTTTCTGATGATAATGGATTCACAAAATAAATCTCTAGTTTGGAGCCCATTACTTGATTGTTTATGTTGTCCGCATGCATACAAACAATTACTGAATAAATAGAATATTAGACATTTTTTTTCTTTTTGATGCGAAAACTCTCCCTCTGGCCTAACTAGAAAATGTTGTGGAATGAGGGATTGGTGGAGCTGCTACAGCTGTTGGAATACTCCTTTGGTTGATTTGCATGTTACTCTTTTCTTGGATAATTTCACTCAATTGAACTTGGCCTATGACTAAATAGTTTGGGTTGGGAGGACCTTTCACCATCTACTTTTCTTGTTTCTATATTTCTATATTTGGGCTCGTTATAATCTAAATGTTTGCACACGTTCATCCATAGATGCTTTTCCTTTTTCTGTAAATTTAGCTGAGAGTTGCTCTGTGTATGCTGCCCTACAACCCATACAGGTTGAGGAATCAAACAAGCTTGTGTTTACTATATTGTGCAGTACAGTCCACAGCTTTGCAGGCTTCATTGTTTAACTTCTTGTTAGTCCGAGCTTGTGAAGTGAGCTTGGGCTATTTTCATTTGCTTACTGTGACTGTTTGGTGAACCCTGACACAGAGGTGTCCATGTTTACCGGGCCATAACGGGCCAACGTGTCGGGCCAGCATGGCCCACTTTAAAATCGGGCTGGGATGGCCGGCCCATGCATACTAATAGGTGGCCCAACACGGCCAGACATGACTATGTTGTGTCGTGTCGTGCCGGGGCCTTAAATTTAATTTTTTAAGTCATTTTGTCTTAAATTTTTTTATTATGAAATGAAATTTCTTTAAACACCTCTAATAATCAGAATTTTTATTTTCATATATTTATATTTATCGAGTTTGTAATTGTAAATTATAGAAATATTAATTTTTTTAAAAATAGTAAAAAAATTATATTTCAATTGGTTTTTCTTTTTAATCAAAATAACAATAAATTTAAAATAATGGAATATAAAAAAATAATAAAAAATAATTCTTTTATTCAATATTTCAACAAATTACATGAAAAAATAGGAAGAAAATAAAGGTGAGAATTGCATCACTATAGTTTGAGTACCATCCCAACTAGGTTGGCGCCCACCCAACTATCAATCATATGCATTACTCAACCTTTAAAAATTAGCTACATTTAATAGATTTAAAAGAAATGAACAACATATTCAATTATCATATTCACTTTTGTCTTCTTATTCAATCTTCATTCTTCTTTTTTCATCCTCGTTCTTCATCTTCAATCATCATCAATCTCTTGAACATCATTGTTTGTGTTGAGATCCAATTTCTTGAGGTCTTTTTTAAGTTCATCTTCCAAAGTTTGGAGTCTTATGCGTCCATCTTCCCAATCCTTCAAATATATCAAAGCTTCTAGCATCTTTGTTGCAAGAGTTATCTCCTATTATATTTGCAACTATAGAAAAAACATATTCCAATGGTACAATAGACATCGATGGGGTTAGTAGATTGCGTGCCATTTTAGATAGCACATGATAAGTGGATTCATGAGATTTCCACCACTTCATAATATCAAAACTTTTTACTTCATTAGGGGATATGTATGAACAATAATTAGTATCTAAAATATTTTGAAAGATCACACCTACTTGAAGGACCAACTTGTCGCTTTCCCTTAGCTAATTGCATAAAGAATGAATCATTTCTAAATGTAGACGGAGTTATAGTACTTGAAGAGGCACTACCATATTTTTTCTCATAATATTTATATAAGTTGTTCAATTGTTCGTATATCTTACCCTCTAGTTCGAATGGTTGGTTCATACAAGTAGCTATAAAATTTAAAATGTTTTCTACATCTTCAACCTTCAACCTTAACCCTTGGATCCATACAAGTAGCTAAACAATAAAGTGGTGGAATAGTTTTCCAATATTTCAAAAAAAAAAAAAAAAAAAAATCCATCTGTACGCATATTTCACTAAAAGGGGGATATTCCTTATATTGTTGAAACACATCACTCATGTTGCAAATACATCTAAGTGTTATACAAGATGTAAGAGTATATACAACAGAATATATGTTAGTAGTATCATAAAAAACCTTCAAGAATTTTAAAAAACAAAAACCTTTGACCCAATGATCCGAAGTTATTTTAATTTCACATGTCTTACTATTGATATAATCTGATAGTACATTATGATATCCTACACAAGATTTTAACATTAGGTAGGTAGAATTCCAATGATGAACGACATCATGATGGAATTTTCTCTTCTTCAAACCTATTGATTTACATAAAGCATAAAATTCTTGTAATTTGCTAGATGAATCAAGAAATCGTAAAGTAGACCGAATAGCCTCCAATGAGGGTGATATTAATTTTAAACCATCTTCTACTATTAAATTAATTATATGACAAACACATCTCACATGAAATATTTCATTTAGTGGACCTTCTCTGATTGTTCTTATAAATAAATTTATGACACTTTTATTGTTTGAAGTATTATTAAAGGTAATACTAAAACTTTTGCTTTATATGCCATATTCTTTAAAAACACTTGTCAAAGAATCATATATGATAGGTCCATCATGAGGATGAAATATTTCACAAAAACTTTATATTTTCTTATTTAATTTCCAATTTGAATCTGTATAATGTGTTGTCACACATGTAAAAGGGTCATTACGTTGATTAGTCCATATATCTAAGGTCACAGTTACAATACTACTATGATTATTAAACTCTTCAATTATTAATTGTTTTTCCTTTTTGTAGCATTTAATTACATCATTATGAGGAGTAGTCCTAGGAATTTTATGAAATGCTAGTTGGACATACTTTTGCATGAAATGTACAATTCTAGGATCTTCACCAAATGTCAATGGAAGGCTCACACTAGATACTATTCCAACTAACCCTTTTCTCATGAATTCTTAATTGTATATAAAAGGGGACATTGAAGATGCACTAGATCCTATTTAGTTTGACTTATTTGGGATTACCTAGGGTCTAATGCACCATGTTTTTTGGTACATTGTTCAGCATGTCTTCTAAGGTGACTTATGCCACCACTAGCTTTGTAACTATATGTTTTTTGACAATATTTATATTTTGCTAGATTTTCTACCTCTCATTTTGTATTTTGTCTATTTATTATAGTGAAGTGATTCCATACTACAGATGTGCGTCTACTAGCCCTAGGTCTTTTACCTATGGGATTGGGTTGGGTAAGGTTAGAGGGAGGGACACTAGAGGGGGTGGGAATCTCCTCATCTTCAAAAGGATTAAATTCGTTACATTCATCAATACTAAAGTCAAGGTTTTCAAGGTCTAGGTGACGAAGATCCATTTTTAATTTTAGAAGAAAAAAATAAGGTAAAAGGAAGAGAACAATTAAATGAAATTATAGAATTAAAATAAATAAATGAAATAACTAAATGTAAATACCTCAATCTTGTGAATTGTAATGATGACCACTTGTAGAGTTCGTAGATAGCACAAAAGAACTTATAACTAATCAAAACTTGTGGATAGTAGATAACTTAAAGCCTTGAATTGGAGCATTTGTAGAGAATTAAAACTAAGAAGATTGTAGAAAGAGAGATTAGAGAGAATAGAGATTTGTATGAGAAAGAATTAAAATGAGGGGTATTTATAGAGAATTATTGGTGAATCAATTACTTTTTTACTCCTAAAACTAGTCGTTATATATTTATTGAGAGGGATATTATTGATATTTAATATAAAATATTAACAATGAGTGATTTATTTATTTATCCTTTAAACTAATCATTACATACTTGTTAGGAGGGGTAATATAAACATTTAACATGAAAAATGTAAAAATAACTATTGATTTACTTTTTTACCCCTCAAATTAGTTGTTATATAGTTGTTGAGAGGGGTATTATAAACATTTGACATGTAATAAAAAATGAAAAAGTAGAAAGTAAAAAAGTAATATTTTGAAAGGGCCAAGTGGGCCGACATGACTTACGGCATAGTAGGCCGACATAGTGGCACATCGGACGTCTTCTTAGGCCCAACACGACCCACTCCTTTGGGCTGTGTTGACCCATCTCACTATAGTATCTAGGTCGTGCCAGGGCATAAGCCAAAATGGGCGGTCTGACCCATTGAACACCTCTACCTTGACATGCTTATAAGCATTTACTTTCCTTGCAGAATAGAGAAGAAAAAGGGATATTCTTTTTATTAAACAATTATGAAATTACATGGGAATAAATAGGCTAAGGTTTGAATATTAACTATGTAACAAAAAAAAACTACAAATCTAGGACCTAACAACTTTAACCTTATCTGAAATTCCAAATTTGATTAATATAATCAATTCAGATTTATTTGAAAATAAAATAAGAACTTTAACAAACAATCCTAATATTTCTACACTTCCCCTCAAGTTGGCGCATAGATGTTTATCATGTCCAACTTGCTGACTAGAGTTTTGAACCCTGGTCTAGAAAGACTCTTAGTTAGAACATTTGCTATCTATTGTCATGTGGTGATGAATGACATATAAATAATGCCACTTTCAAGTTTCTCTTTAATAAAATGTCTACTAATCTCAACATACTTCACACGATTGTGTTGAATAGGATTTTTTGTTATGCTAATTGCTACCTTATTGTCATAAAACAATTTCATAAGAGGTTCTAAATTTAACTTAAGCTCTTCAAGAATTCTTTTCAACCATAATATCTCACACACTCCATTTCCATAACCCTGAACTTTGCCTCTACGCTACTTTTTGTTTCCATATTTTGCCTTTTGCTTCTCCATATGTAACAAGATTGCCCAAAGAAAGACACAATAACCAAAAGTTGATCTTTTATTATGACCTAACCTCCCTAGTCTACATCTGTAAATACTTCTACACTTCTTTGATAACTTTTCTTTAACAATAAACATTTTTTGGGTGTACTCTTTAAATATCTTAGGATCTTGTACACGGCTTTAAGATGTTCCTTGTATGGTGAGTTCATTAAATGGCTCACAACATTGATTGAAAATGCTATGTCGGGCCTTGTGTGTGGAAGGCAAATTAACTTCCCTACAAGTCATTGGTACCTTCCAATTTCAACTGGCATTCCCTTGGTTGTTTCTCTAAACTTGAGGTTTGGATTTGTTGGGGTGTTGCTTGGTTTGTATCCTCAGCTGCTTGGTTTCTCTAACGTAAATTAACATACTTTCTTTGTGACTATGATTCCCTTTTTTGATCTTGCGACTTCTATTCCCAAAAAATATCGTAGGGACCCTAAGCCTTTAATCTCAAATTCAGTTGCAAGGCGTTTCTTCAATCTTATTATCTCGACTTCATCACTTCTAATAAGGATGATGTCATCTACATACACAATCAAATTGGCTATCTTACCTCCTCCAATATACTTCATGAACATTGTATGATCCATTTGTCCTTGACTCTAGCCTTGATTTTTGACCGACCTTGTAAATCTTTCGAACCATGTTCTCGAAGACTACTTTAGACCATATAAAGACTTCCTCAAGTTGCATACTTTGGTTCCAAAGCTTTCCTGAAAAACCCACTAGAGCATCCATGAAGACTTCTTTTAAATTGCCATTAAAAAACATATTCTTAATATTTAACTAGTGTAGGGACCATTCCAAGTTTACAACTATAGAAAGTAGTACTTGGATTGTATTCAACTTGGCAACTGGAGCAAAGGTCTCTTGATAATCTATCATATAAGTTTGTGTAAAACCATTAGCCACTGACCTAACTTATGTCATTCCAAAGATCCATTAGAATTAAACTTTACCATGAATACCCATTTACACCCCATCGACGTCTTTCCTTCAAGCAAATTCACCTTTTCCCATGTGTTGTTCTTCTCTAGAGCCTTCATCTCCTCAAAGACAGCCTCTTCCATTTTGAAACACTTAGAGCTTCCTGTGTATTCTTAGGGACATCCACACTAGATAATTGTGAAATAAATGCATTCTTATTACACACTTTGTCCAGTGTTACTTTCTGGTCCTTTTTATAAACAGGGAACATAAATGCAGAGCTTCATTATAATCTCTATGTTTGATATCTCAGAGGAATGAATTTTTTTTAATTGATTCTTTTCAATTTTATATGTTTAATGATAAAAAAATGAGTGAAAATTTTAACCAACTTTGGAAAGGTATTTGAATTGAACAGTGTACATAGTTTATGTTTATATCTACTTTGACAATTGTAGTGTGGTAGCTTGATTCCTTAGAATCTCATGCTGTTCAATCAATGGCGGAGAACTCAATCTCTTTTGTATGACTAAATCCTCTACCAGATTTTGGATTTTTTGCTACCACCATCATCACCTCTTTTGTCATCACATTGTCTACCACCATATCATGGCTGCCATGATGTTATTTCTGCCACCCAACCCATCCTTTGGCTACATGTTTTTCTGTCATTGGCACCATTATTCCAACAATGAATACAGACTCGGCCATCTCAAATTGTGGCTCCCACTTTACTACTGCTTATTGACATTGAATCTTAATCTAATTTGCTTATATCTGATATGAAACTAAAATTTTCTTCTGCAGATATTCTCATTATGGGCTGTCAGTCCTAGAAAATATGGGGGTTTGAGCTATTCAACGGATGATGTAGGTGTAGTTCTTGCAATCTCAGGTATACTGTTATCTGGTTATCCATGCTTAAGGTATCAAAATTGGCTGGAAAGAATTTCATTCAGCATTCCTACCATGAGGCTTGGGAAGCACATTCATGGACTGAATTTTTGCTTGTTCCTTCTTTGCCTATGGAAATGCTGATGTTCATGCTCAAATAAATTCAATCAGATTGATTTTTAAGGGCTTCTTTTTTCCTCGTGAGAGAATATGTAAATGGGTTCTGATTCTAGATTGCTTAATTAAAGAAGAAAAAAAACTAAAAGAGGAAGAAAAGTGAGAGGGATGTGAGTTGTTTGTTGTCAGTTTGATGCTAAAATCATGAAGTATGATAGTGCTTTTGCTCTATTAAAAAGGATACATATGCACAATATTAGGATGAGATCAAGTGATGAATTCCAAAGTTTGAGATGTCATATTGAAAGAAGAATCGGAATAATAACTTGCTCAAAATAATACTCAAATCATCAATGATTAGAATGATAGGAACTGGATCAGTTTATAATCTTGGTTTTATAATTATGCCTCCTAGAGAGCGCCTACAACTTTGATTCTTGCTGCTTGCAGCATCATCCTGCCTTTCTTCTCAAGGTAATAGACCATGGTACCACAAAATGAATTGTGGAATTAATAAGAAGGTATAAGAATGGTAATAAAGATGCTAAGCCTTTATTTGAATAAGGAACTCTATTATGCTTTGCATGATCAGAAGCTTGACAATTAAATTGAAAGCCAGTACATTTTAGCTACCAGAAAAGGAATCCACCTTTGTAATGGGAAAGCAAAACAGAAATGATTCCCTAATCTTTTACACCCTTTGTATTGGCTGATCAGCTGGAGAGATAAAGTCATGACTGAGATAGCAAAGCACCCATAATTAGGAGATTATTTGTCTCAAAAATGAAATAAGAAAGTAAACATATGCAAGAGAGGCAAAACATGTTTCTTGCTCTGACGGGTGTTTTCCTCTCTCTCTCTCTCTCACACACACATCTCCACTGACTTTTTAAAACACTTGAAGGCAGTTCATCCTATTTGTTTTATAATTGAGTCACCAAACTTAGTTTGTTATGGATGAGGAATTCTGTTTCCTTTAAGAACTCAAAAAGAAGTTTTCTTTACAGGAATCTCTATACGAAGAAACATAACAATGATATAAAACTAAACCGAAATAGAAATTGAGACAATGCAAGCATTATGTACTCATGGAACCCAATGTTGAATTTGGAAGAAAATTGGTCTCAAGTAAGTCTTGTAGAAGTACGCATTTGATGATGCTTATAGCAATGTGCAAGACGATACTCTAAAACTATGTTTGGTTCCTCGAAAGTTTGAGGAAAAATGCAGAAAAAAAAAATAGAGAAAAAAAAATAGGATAGAAAAAATAAAAGAAAATAAAAATTAGATTTAATGTCAATAAATTATTTTCATATCCTACATGAAACTCATTTAACTTATTTAAGTCTTCTATATAAAGAAGTAATTCATAAATATATTAGTTTCTTACTAATTTTAAGTTTATTTGTTTTTCTTTTGTATTTTTTATAGTAAAACCGAAGGTGAGAAAATTATTTTTCTTAATTTTTTTTTCTTTCCTTAGTACTTCTAGAAACCAAATATAGCTTAACCATTTCTTTTAAGATGTTGGCAATATCTTATAGTTGAATTGGTGCACCTAGAGATCTTTATTTTTTTTTTTTGTGTGAATAGTGTATTATCTGATATGTATTCAAGACATTGAGTTGCTGGCATCTATTAAATTTTTAGGTTTTGGGGTTTTGGTATTCCAACTTTCTCTCTATCCATATTTGGAGAAGCTTCTTGGGCCCATCATCATCTGTCGCATTGCCGGTGTATGTTTCCCACACCTTGGAACATTCAATAAACTCTTTCTTTATTTTCAACTAATTAATATCTTCTTGCATATTCATTTATATTTTTTCTGCATACAATGCTATTACCAATATGTAGGTTTTGTCTATACCTCTGTTGGCAATTTACCCTCTTATAGCCATGCTTTCTGGGTTCAGCCTCTCTTTGGCATTGAATTGTGCATCGGCAATGAAGAATGTATTATCTGTAAGTTGATCTACAACTTGAATATTCTCTTGTAGGTAGGCAAATCAAATGATCATTAGTAATGTCTCTCCTACTAGTAAAAAATTTTCAATGTGATTAGGTGTCCATTGGAACTGGCTTGATTATTCTGCAAAATAGAGCTGTGGTAATACTCTTTTCTGGGCTTCTCCAGGTTCATTTCTATCATTCCAATTTTCATTTGATTTTCAAAATGATAACTTGTCACTCATATTGCCCCAACAGGAGCAACACCAGAGAGGTGCTGCAAATGGCATCACTATGACTACAATGTCTCTTTTCAAAGCAGCAGGTCCTGCTGGAGGAGGTGTAATGTGAGTGTTCTCTTCATTTCATTAATTTTGCTGTTATATTTTCACTATGATGCCTGGAATCCATAAAAGATCTTACTCAGGGTTATGAACTGTTCAAATCAAAAGAATGAGTTCCAAAAGGTCTTGCACTGAAGTTTTTTTAGTCTTATTTCACTATTTATTTTGGAATATTAGAATACCAGCACATCATGGATTCCCAACGACTCAGAAATATCATTCCCATCTCCATCTTTGTGGGAAGGCAAAAATATGGAGTATAGTTTGGGAGCTAAACTTAAGGATCGCTATACTTTGTTCTTACTCCATATTAAAATGAAAACAAAATTTTGAGATCTTGCTTTGATCCTTGTTATGCTTAAAAGTTAGACCTTGTCCCTTGTCAAAGACCGAGAAGCATATGAATTTTGAATCATCGGGGAAGTTGATTGTCAATATCGTAGATAATAAAAGTAATCCACAAAAATAAATAAATAAACAATAATATTTTACATGGTTTAATAATGTATTTACATCTAGAAGGAGGATGACAAAAACTCAGTCCTAGGTGCTGATGAAAGAGAGTTCCAAAAAAGCAGAGATAGAACTACTAATGTGAGAAGATTCAATATAATCACCGATAAAATATAATCTTATTTATATCCATAATTTTAGGATCTATCATTAAATCCCATAATTTTATTCCTTTCTTCTTGTCAATACCCTCCAATGAGCTTGACTTGGACAAGGCCTTATGAAGTTTGGTTAAAAAGGGGCCTTAAGATTGTTATCCACGTCACTGAAAAATATATGAATAATAAGTATGTCTAATAAATATACAAATAAAATGAAGTAGAAAATTGGAACTTACGAATAAGGTTGATTAAGGCTAGAGTTTGACTTTATGTCCTTAAACAAATTTGTCTCACTTAAGTGCTTATGGTTTATTGACAATTGTTTCCTAGGATACAATGATAATTTTCTTGTGATAGGAGCACTTCAAATAATAAGAAATAGCAAATCACTTGGTGATTTGTACTCTTTTGTGTACCAAATATTTGGTAGAAAAGATAAATAACTAGATTTGAAGTTAAAGAGGACTTGAATGACAATAAAGGAGAAAGAGTGGAGAAAATGAATGAAAAGGCCATAGGGAGGTCCCTATTTATAAATTTGATGGTAACCTTTAGAAGAGAAGTGTCTTTAAAATACTAGATACATCCTTTGAAGGGTTGTGTCTTAGGACACCAAACACATCCTTTGGAAGAGGTTGTGTCTTTTAAATACAAGATACATACTTTAAAACAAGTTGTGTCTATAAGAAATAAAACGTCTTCCAAGGAAAAAAATCCTAATTTTTATTCACCTATACAAATTATATAGCATTTATTTGATTTGCTTTCAATCCACTCTAGATATTGACTTTTGATGCCATTGAACCATCTAGGAAATTATGGACTTCTTAGGTTATGTTTGATTCTTGGAAAGTACTAAGGAAAGAAAAAATGCTAAGAAAATGATTTTCTCATGTTTGGTTGTCTTATGAAAAATTCCAAAGAAAATTAAATATAATTAAATTTAGTTAGAAATTATACATTTTTAAATTATTTAATTTTATATTGATGAGTTAAAATAAATAAAATAAGTTTAAAGTAACAAACAAAAATAATTTATCAACTTTAATTCAATTTTTTATTTTTTTCATTTTTTCTTTCCCTCTACTTTTACTCTTTATTTTCTTTCCCTTACATTTTCCCTCAAATTTTCTGAAAACCAAGCATAGTCTTACTCTTCTACACTAGTTGATTCCTTGTCATGTTTGCCCATCATTTCCTAACACAAAGGTTTAGATATCGACATCTTTTTTATTGCTTTCCCTCCTTCCTTAACTTGTATCAAGAATCCTGTTGTTCTACTCATATTGCAGGTTTGCATTGGGTTAGTGGCCTATGAAAGCTTTGATCCCAATGATTTAGTGTAGATAGGGAGTCATATTTAGCCACTTTCCCCAAATGTTGTTTCACTTGATTTCATCTTATCCAAATTATATTCCATTTATTTTATTAAATAACAATTGCTTTATTTAAAGTTGTTTTTCCTTCTACAAGATTGTACCATTTGGTTATTTTTAATGATGCTGGTATTTGTAGCTTTTCTTGGGCACAAGGGCGTCAGAGAGCTGCCTTCTTCCCAGGTATGATTTTGTTGCTTTTATAGGACCCTGATTCTTAGAAGCAAGAGTATATAGAACGACCTTGTTTTAGACGAGTGTCATACCACCTTCAGGTCTAAGGAATAAGATAAAATTTTCAAACTATAGTCATAAATAAAGTTAGAAATTTTAAGGGAAGTTATCCTTCCAATTTCACATCTTTAATATGAAGACAAAAAAACTACAAAATAAATATTAAAAATGATTCATTTATTTCCAATGATGTTGGATTAATGTGCAATTAAAAATTTACCTCATAACAAAAGTTTGAAAATATAATAAATAAGAACAAGCGGTTCCTAAATCTCACAAATACCCCAACAAATCAAATATTAGAGGACATCTTAGACGACCATCCTACTTCCTAATAGGGGTGTAATTTAAGTGGATTGATCATACCAAATTCGAATCTAACCCAATGTTTGAATAAGTTTAGGCAATCATTTTCAATACTTAAGGTTTGACTAGGGCTAACTTTTTTCAATACAAGCTCAATTTGGGTGAGACTCGGGTTTGAATATCCCAAGCCTAACCTAAACCTGATTTAGCATTTTTATAAATATTATCCTATATAATAATATTCAATTGCTTTTCAGATTGTTTAGAAAAACATCAAATTGGAATTATATTATATAATTATTTAATTTATATATATATAAGTTTTTAAAAATCATTATAAATAGATTTTGACTAATACAACTTGATCAATCCGATCAATCGAGTTTAATCCAACCAACTAGGACTCAATCTAAGCATACAAAGATGAAATTGGATTAGGGCCTCGATTTAGAAATTGGGTTGGTTAGGTTTAGATTGATTAATTTTTAATTTGAGTTGTAATCTAATTAACCATCAATTCGATCAACCAATCCAAATTACAGCCTTACTTCCCAATAAGTTGTAATAGTCAAATCCTTTAAAAAGAAAAACTCTAAATACAAGTTGATATATACTCCTCACATTCCTGCCATTCGACATTGGAATATCAAAAAATTAAAAGTACTATGAAAAGGCTTAATAATATATGAAACTTGATTCATCAACATTTCTACTTATTTGAAAGACCATGAAAAATGATAAAGCTATCTTCTTAAGTTCTAGGTTGGGTTCAAGATAATGGAAATCCTATATACTGTAGAACAATAATCATCATTTTGTAAATTATAGCTTTATCATTTTTCTTCTTCTTCTTCTTTAGCATTCTTCTTCTTGTTTTGTTATAATTTACAAAATGATGATTCCTCTTTAAAGAACTCTTCTTCTTGACCGTTTGTTTAATAAATCACAAAATAATTGTTGATTTTTTTTGTGTGAGGAATGGACTCCTTTGGTCATTAAATTCCTCTTTTTTCTTGATAATTTATGCAATAGGTTGTATTAATTTTTCTGAAGGTGGAAAGTTTGTCAATTGTCATGTGAATCAATTACCATATTTGGCATATCTTTTATTGGTTCGGCATTTGATGGCTTAGGCTAAACCATCGTCTTCTCTTAATGGTTATTTGCTACATAATAAAAAAAATAAAATCTCTTGTCAGTATTTAAATCTTTCCTCCCTCATTTGCTCTCTTAATCATGTTATGTTTGTAATATATAATTTCTCAAAACATAACCATTAAATCTTCGTAAAATAGTAAGTTTAGGGTTGATATTGAATGATCCAAGAAAATTAATAAATAAAGTCAAACAACTTAAAGGCTAATTTTCACCTGTTTATTGAAAACTTCTTACAATTCTTCATATGCAGGTGACCAGATGATTTTCTTCATACTGAATGTGGTTGAGGCAATTGCGGTGTTGATGACATTCAAACCCTTTTTAGTTCGAAGGAGTCAATAGAGGAAAAATCAATCTTATTCAATACAATAAGTTAAGGATCAATTCCAGCATAATTCTTTGGTAGCTGGGTATTTCTCTTTCTTCATTTTAATGAAGATGATGATAACATCTTGCACCCAAGGAACAATTGCAATATATTCGAACAACAACAATGTGCTATGTATCAAGTGCATCTTGTACACCAATGGTTATACTAGATGATTGTGAAAGGACTTCCAAACATATTGAAGGTTTTTACTACCCCTCTACCTACTTATGGTTCATGTCATATTTGATTAGCAAGAAGCACTTAGAAAATAAAGTGCTTCTTTCGATGTGTTTGTCTTTATTAGATCAATGTGCATTAGGTCATGATGTATGTGTATTTATGTGTTTGTTTTTGTTGGATTTAGAGTTTGTTTGTCAATGATTATAGGAAGCGTTTTTAATCCTTTTAACATTTGAAAGATAAAAATTTTCAAGTGTTAGAAAAACTAAAAACATTTTCTATAATTACTACCAAAGACACTCTTAATGAGGTGTGACATTTCACTTATATGGAATAAGGCAGTTCTTGAAGTGGTTTGCATCACATAATTCCATAGTATTCTAATTTTTTAGAGTGCGTTTAGGAGTATTTGTACTCAAAGTGTTTTTAGTAGAAGTGTTTTCTCTAAAAGTGTTTTTAGGAGAATTATGTATCAATGTTTTTCCATAAAACACTATAACGATTTTTCAAATTTTTGTAAGTGTTACCTAAATTTTTCAAACATCTTCTATTAAAAAAAAAAAAACACTTTTTAGACTAAAAATGTTTCTTAAATCACTGTCAAATGGATTATTCGAGCATATTTGATATTGATTCTAGGAATTATTATAGCATCTTTAATGCTTAAAAAAATAAAAAAATTGAAGTGTTAAAAATGTTAAAAACACTTTCTAAAATCACTATCAAACACACTTTTAATCATCTCATTACTTCACCATTATTAATGTCTTCTAATTGGTTATGGATATTGTAAAAAGCTTGCTTAGTAATTAATATTTAGACGTCTAATTATAAGGTATTTGTTGGCTGCCTTTTATTTATTTGATTTTAACTCTATGGGTATGCAACTCCATGAACCACAATCTACTCTTCAATGAATGCAACTTTGAATCCAAGGCAAAATCAATCAATCTTAAATCATTTCAGTAAATCTTCACTATTTAATCTTGAATATGAACTAATTAGTTTTCATGTAAATCCAAATATAAGATGAAGTCAATTTACATGCACACAAGACTTTGCTTCTCTCACAAACCCTAGGTTCTATTTTACATGAAGAGGCTCTTACAGTTTCTTAATGATGGGCATTTTACAACCTAAAAGTTAGAATACTTCATGACTGATCAAGCAGACTTAAGTAAATAATACATCCATACCATGCTTATTTGAAAATGTTATCAAAATAAGAGTGCATTTAATAGTGCTTTTATTCAAAGTGTTTTTAATAGAAATGTCATTGAAGGTATTTTTAGGAGAATTGCATATCAAGGACCTATTTGGGAACTATTTTTTATAATAGTTTTCTATTGTTCAAAACAAAAAAATATAGAAAACACATTTGGGAATAAAAATCATTTTTCTATTTTCTGATCTTAAGAATATAAAATATAGTATTTTTAAATAATATCTTTTAGAGTACGTTTAGGATGATTTTAGAAAATGTTTTAAGTCTTTTTATTACTTGAAATATAAAATTTTTGAAATGTTAATAAAAGTAAAAACACTTTCTAAAA
Organism: Vitis riparia; assembly: GCF_004353265.1. Classification (NCBI taxonomy): domain Eukaryota; kingdom Viridiplantae; phylum Streptophyta; class Magnoliopsida; order Vitales; family Vitaceae; genus Vitis; species Vitis riparia. The sequence continues at coordinate 12,453,455 of NC_048443.1, forward strand.
TTATTATCAAACTCATTCTTAGTTATTTTATATTATTTTCACTTGTTTCTGAGGCATTTTAAAAATAATTATACAAACATGTAAAATGATTAAAAATAAAATCTAGATATAAAATTATTTTTAAAATATATTTAAAAATATTAAAAACATTTTACATTTCCAAGCAAACTTTTGTTTATAAAAATTAAAAAATAATTTTCAAAAACTATTCTAAAAAACTAGTATTTAGAATTGTTTTCAAAAACAATTATTAAATAGGCCCCAAATATTTTTTCAAAAAATACTATAAGTGATTTTATAGATTTTTAAAAGTATTTTAATTTTTTTTCAAATATCTATTTTTTTTTTTCAAAAACACTTTTTAGACTACAAATGATTCCTAGAATTACTACAAAACATACCCTAAAAGACTTATGCATTTACATACATAATCAATCATTGATTCAAAACATTTTAACAATATAAAAATTTATAAAATAAATGTAGAGATAGCATTCAACACATCCTATTTTGACTATAATTGATGATTAATACTTCCCCTTAGATATTTAATAATGAGGCTCACGACCTAATTCTATTGGGCCAAATCAAAGAAGCTAGCATCATGTATATTAGGCAAAGCAATGGGTACCAATGCACAAATCTTTGGTATAACAAAAATTTACTATCTAATTGAAGTAATCCAGCCTAACATAAGAATAATACTAAAAATACCACTAGTTACATGACCCTCCTACAATTGAGTAATGATGACATAGAGACAAATATAGAATGCAAGGATTAAACATATCAAAAATCCATACTTGGAAAAAGTAGTTATCAAACTTATTGCTTACCTACCGGTTTGTAACACATCTCTAAACCTAAGGTTCAAGCTACTTAACTAAAACATTAGAAATAAATTAGGTTATTTGATTAAAAGGGTCAATGAAAGCCCAATTTTTGAAATTTAATATTTTGTCCTTTTTTTGCCTCATTTTGACAAAAATGTCCTCGTTATTTTCTTATAAAAATAACATTTTGTTTGAAAACCTACATAAATACTTGAAATGATAAAATGTATTTATTAAAAAATGGGTTACTTTTAGAAAAAACATGGAAATAGTTAGATTCACAATTTTGAGATTATTTCATCCATTTTAACCAAATATTTTAAATAAATTCCTAAAAGTCATGACAAGTAAGTGTTAGAATAATTACATGCCTTGAAATAATACATACATGTCATAGGATTCATATTACATATGAAAATAAAGCATATGATCATGTGTAAAACACATAGGCTATGTTTGGTTTCAAGAAAATACTAAGAAAAGAAAAAAAAAATAAGGAAAATGATTTTCTTATATTTGGTTTTACTATAAAAAAATATGAAAGAAAATAAAATATAATTAAAATTAGATGAAAATTGAAGTATCTTTAAATTATTTAATCTTGATATAATAGAAGAAAATAAGTCTTTGAAGAACCATATAAAAATAATGTATTGACTTTAAATTCATTTTTTTTATTTTCCTTCAACTTTTCCTCTTTATTTTCTTTTCCTTGGATTTTCTAGAAACTAACCATAGTCATAATGACTTATGGCTTTGAATTTATCCAAAGGTCATGGCTTAGTGAATCAACATGCCTACATATCTTTCCTCTCTCCTATCAATATGATTTATGGGAAATCAACATGTCAACATTGGAATATCCAACATCAAAGAGCAAGGACCTGCATGTTGCTTGTGTTACTAAGTTGTTCATACTAGTATGTCAAGCCCCAAGCACAAAGTTCGGATTGTAATAATCCATTGAATATTGGGTGTCATGCCCAAGAGAGTGAAGGTTAGGTAACACTTTGGAGTGTGTGAGAATGACCAAGCGGTTGCTGTTTGTGAAATTGTTAGGATATTGGTTACAATTTCGGTTGAAAAAGAGAGCAAAATAAGGTTAGATGGCAACAAACAAAAACATAAGAAATTCAAAACCTAATAAAATGACAAAGGGCTTAGATTCACTTGTTGGTCTGCTGTCCAAGATCTGATTTTTCATGATTCTTAAGCAAACACACAAAACTAAATACTTAAGTGTGGCTTATGGGAGATTTTCAACAAGAATGACCCAAATATAATTTAGTCTCCTATACATGAGGAACATCTAGGGCTCAAAAATTTGATATCAATTTTCATCCAATAACCTATTGATTGTATTAAATCTATTATTAAAATTTAAGTAATTGAAATATCAAAATTAAGTTGCCTAAATATTAAGAGAATAAAACAAGCAATCAGCAACCAAGTATGAAGCAAAAGAAACATGAATCATAAGCCCAAAATCAGAACTAAATGATTAAAGCTTGAATTGATTCACTAAATTTCAAAGAAAATTCATTACAATTATCACCTAAATAGGTTCTCCTACAAGATCCTCCATCACACAACCTTGAAGAAAGCTAGACACTTATGGTGATAGGTGATTTCCTTAGTTTTTGCAAGGATTTATGTTACATTTGGTTGACGGGATAGGATAGGATATGATATGATGTATATTAAGAACATCTCTTTCACAAAAACCTATAGATTCCCCCTATCCTGCCACTTCAACACCTTGTGATCTTTGAGAAAATCATTACAAGCCCTTTCCTAGAATGTTTTGGTAGATTCTGAAAATTCCATGACGGATTAGGACGAGAATGAATCCAAGAATCCAGGACATACTCATCCTAGAGCTTCTACTCTCCTCGGGGGAGGGGTTTTTTATAGATAGAGAGATGAGTTGAGGGTAGCCTCCCGCTTGACCAATTTCTTGGAGTCAGAGGAAGATCTCTCATCTAATGACCCTGAACAAGAAGGAACCTACTCCTATCAAAATGAAAAGTAGCAAGCTCCGCTTGAAGAAGTAAGCCCCTCTTAGAGAAAGTCATTATGCGCTAACCCCTTGTATGAGGCATTAAGCACTTGCGCATCCCTAAACTATAAGCTTTAGCTTTGATGCCCCTACTTTATGAGATATTTGAAGTTTGATCATAGAGCACCCCTTCGATAATAGAAGGGAAGCTCAAAGTGCTTTCTTCACATGCTTGAGTGCATCTTTCCCTTAGTAAGGTTGTCCAATTTCTTTTAGTTCCTTTATGACTAAAAAAATATAATAGGGGTACGAGGGCGCTAACGAGCAAGAAAAGACCCTTATTATATATAGGCTAACGTGCCTTTGCTAATATAAAAGAAGATTGGAATTAGTCTTAGGATATGATTTCCAATGAGATATTATATCTATAGATATAACATCCTAAGGTATCATGTCCAATGAGATATGTTAGGTTATGTTATGTTCATATTTAATTTGTGAAATGAATAAAAAATTATATGGAATATGTATTATTTTTCAATGTTTAAAATAAAAAGAATATTACATTCCAATATTCTTTATTTTTAAAAATGAAAACTCTCTTATGTTTAAGTATATTCATGTTTAAAATATTTAAACTTTATAAATAAAAATCGTTTATATTGTGTTATTCAATACATAGAAATAATATACATGCATACATCTATACATAGATGAATATATATATATATATATATATATATATATATATATATATATTAAATAATGCATGTATTAATATTATTTTATAATATATTTTTATTTTTTCTTTTTTAATCTCAAATTTAATTTTATAATAAAAGTTTTTATTTTTCGAAATAAGTAATATAAGATAATTAATTAATTAAGATACATAAAATATGCATATCTTATATCTTAGCATAAGATTAACATATTCTATGTAGAATGAATATATATAAAAAAAAGGTGGAATATATCATATACTATTTATCTTATCCTATGTTTGATTGAATATGTGATAAGTGATAGGATAACTTATCTTATCCTAATACCAACCAAATATAAAATAAGATATAATATTTCTTCTCTTATCCTATCACATGTTATATTCAATTAATCAAGCATGATTTTAGGGTATGTTTGGTTTCTATAAAATACTTAGGAAAGAAAAAAAAATACTATAGAAAATGATTTTATCATATTTGGTAGTTCTATAAAAAAAAATATAAAAAAAATAAATATAATTAAAATTAGTTAAAAAATTATACATTTTTAAATTATTTAATCTTTATGTCAATGAGTTAAAATAAATAAAACGAGCTTGAAGTAACAAATAAAATAATTTATTGAGTTTTAATTTATTTTTTATTTTTTTTTTTCATTTTTTCTTTCCTTCTACATTTCTTTTGTATCTTCTTTCCCCTTCAATTTCCCTAAAAAATTTTGGGAACAAACATAACCTTAGAGTTTCTACAAGAAAAAGAAAGCATAGAAGGTAAAAACCGTAAAATAGAAAAGAAATACAAAAGACTACCAAAAGCTCCTCTTAACGAGATGAAAATGCTATTTATATCATCCATGAGCTAGTAATCTTGAGAACAAATCATGAGCTAGGAATCTTGAGAACAAATCATATGGACAGTTGAGTTGAAGTAAATTAGGGAGAATCTTCAAAGATTGAAGTTGGCTAGCAAAATTTAGTGGTCCATCTAGCCAAATGCATTGCTAGAAGTTAGATATAAGGAGCAATTCTACCAAACCAGATTCCTCCATCTACCAAACTAGATTTTAGCTCTATCTACTTATTACCCTTAGTTAAGATAATATGGTTAAGACTTATTCTAGATTTGGATGGAAATTGGAATTTATCCTAATTCATGACGAAGACCATCTCCTAAAAACATCATTTATCATTACATTTAAAGATTTAGTCATTGTTCTTGAAGCTTGTTCTTCCTTCATTAAGGAAAACTCCATGGACTTTAGCTTGAGTGAATAGCCTATAAGCACACATTTAGCACTTTTTGCATCAAATTTTCATAAGTTTCCAACATCTTTTTGTTAAGTTGTACAAAGCCTAATTTTTATTTGAAAGGTAATTTAAGTATTCTACACATATATTAGTTTGACCTCGAGAAGTGCTCTAAATTTTATCTCAAAGTCAGAGTATGTATTGTTGCCAAATTTTGAGTTCTAAATTCCCATGTGAACTTGATTGCATTTTATTCGAACCTCCTTCATTATGGTTGTTTGCCCTCTATCTCACTTCATAACATTCATTGCTAGTATTTTAAGTTGCTTATCACACTCTTGTTTGGACTCTTCATGGTTCACAAGTCTTGGGTCTCTTAATTATGAATGTTTAACCCCTTCTACTCCCTTGGTTGATAATGACTTCTACACTTATCATTTTTTTTCATCCCTTAAATCTAAAATTAGGCTCAAAATAGCAGTTAGATCCATAATTAGGTCTTAACATCAATTTGAGTTAAGTTGGATGATTTGAGTTTTTTATATTGCATAAATCATATTATGCATATGCTATGGAAGCACATATTTTGGCTCCAATCATCTTTCCTTCATAGTTTCCCTCAAATTTTTCAGGAACCAAACAAGTATAAGTAACATAGAATAGTTGAAAAGTAGGAACTGCAAAGTAAACAAAAGTTTAAACTTCCTTAAACTTTGGAAACTCCTTTTTGTGTTAAATTCAATTATTAAATTTATTCATTTAATTAAATCCAAAACTATATATTTATCTTGATCTACTTCACTTCCTTGAACTTTCAAGATTGCTCTAAAAACTAATAAGTCCTTTTAGAAGTAGTTTGGATCAAGGGCTTTTGGAATAAAATTACTACCTTAATCTAGCTAGCTGTACCAGTACAATAACATTAATCTTCCAAAACTTCCATTATGCATATATGAAATCTGGCTTCCAAAGTAGAAGTTGAGCTAATATTTTGAACCTAGCTAGCCAAAGATCAAGTAGATACATCAAAATAAAATAAAAAATCTTTAAAAATATTTCAAATAACAGGGGCTTGCTTTGATTTGCTTAACTCTCTTCTCATTCAATCACCAAACATAATTATTAGTTGTTACCTAATCAGATACTTATAGAATTAGAAAAAAGTTAATCAAACAACAAGGAGAAAATAGAAATGAAACTGGAGAAACCAAGAGGAGAAAATTACCACAGCACTGTTTTGCAGAAGGAACATGCCAGTTATAATGGACACCTGATCACATTGAGAAGTTTACTAGTAAGAGATAATGTTTAGGAAGCGTTACGTGTTTGGTTCATGGCAGTTTCTAACGTTTCTCGCTACCGTTTGCATCTTGTGGTTAATGGCATTGCAAGCATTTTGCTCTGTCTATAGCTGTCCTCGAATGTTTAATGTCACAAAAGATCAGTGATGTTTTGGTGATTTTCCTTATCTTATCTCAAGTTACATGGTACTTTCGATCTTCTCCTTGCATTCTTCAGTTGGGGCAGTACTAGCCCCATAATCTGAATTGCTTTTTGCAATTTCCAATTCAAAAGTTGAGATCTTTATGGATGTCATTGGATGGATGATTTGGTGAATTCATTTTGGCTTCAAAAAGAAACAATTTCACTAGTAATTCACTTTTTAATTTAGAAAATAATTTTAATAGGAATGGGAACCATTTTTTATTTTATTTTTTTATAGTTAACTTATTATACTTGGCTTTTAAGGAAATAAAAATCCTGCTCATTGTGGATCAATTTGATATGGAAGTTCAATAATTTTGACAAGAGAATTGATCTGTTTTTGTTAAATAATCCACTTTTATTTTAAAGAAATTATAGTTTTGTTTTAACTTTTGTTTAATGTGATATATAGCTTTCGGTATATTTTTAGGGTATTTTTTATTCTCGAAGAATACGAAGGAAAGAAAGAAAATGTTTAGTAAAATTATTTTCTCATATTTGGTTCTCCAATAAAAAAAAACCCAAAGAAAATCAAATATGATTAAAATTAGTTAGAAATGTATGTTTTTTTTTCAAATTATTTAATCTTTGTATTGATAAGTTATAATAATTTAAATAAGTTTGAAGTAGCATATAAAAATAATTCATCGATTTTAAATCTATTTTTTATTTTTCTTCTTTTTTTCTTTCTTTTTACTCTTTCTCTTTGTTTTTTTTCCTTTACATTTTCTCTCAAATTTTTAGGAAACCAAATATAGCCTTAAGGATCTCAAGTGTAATTTTAAGTTTTAACTAAACCCGAATGATATATTTTTAGGAATTATTCATGTAATATATAACTTTTGGTCATGCCATTTAATGAAATCTCTTTCTATGAAAATTGATTTATTTGTACCCGTTATTAAATTAATTTATATAAAATATTTTGTTTGAAATTTAATTTATAAAATTTTATTAAAAATATGTGATAACAACTTTTTTTTATTAATATTAATTTATTTAAATATTTAAAATTATTAATAATTTATCTTATTAAATTAATTTTAATTTATAAAATATCTTCTATAAAAACCCAAATTTCAATTGGTAATGATTTAATCAAAATAAAATAAAGATGATAATTAATAATTATTTATACAAAGATAGGAAAATTGTTGTCATGCTTTGTTTTCTTTTTTAACTCTACTAAATCTAAAAATCAATGAAGTCCCCTCCAGACGAGAGAATCCCTAAAAAGGCCCTATTTTCCTCTGCCACTCTCAATCCTCGCAGGTACTAATCTAATCATGTTATTATTTTCTTTTTTTGCAACCCCCGTTTGATTCCCAAGAAAATCCATCCCCCATTGGATTTCCGGGAAAATTCATCCTCGTTTGATTTCCGAGAAAATCCATGCAAAACCCCAAGGAAAAAAAAAAATTTCTTTTTTTTTTTTGCTCCCTGTGTTTTCTGGATCTGTTCTAGGGGTCGCTTTGCTTTTGTGCCATTGGATTTAAATTTCACAAGCCCTAAATCACGATTTTTGAGCCAGGCTGAAAAAACACAACCTTTGCCTGCAAATCATGATCAGATTACCAAATAACATCTTATGTTTTACATTCACGATCTCGGAGCCCCTGAGTCCTGGGAGGTCGCTGATTTGGACGAGAGCATGAGCAGATTGATGCTCTCCTCTTCATCCTCCAAGAAAGATTCCTCTTCCTCTCTCGATGCCTCGGTACCAGCTTCAGCTTCAGCTTCTGCTCCGGTTTTGTCGTCTTCGTCGGTTCCGGGATGATTTCTGAGGACTCTGTCAACCAAGTGGATCAGTTTCTTTGGGAGGCTCTGCAGAATCCGCGTGAGTTGCCACGCTCTAGGTGTTGTTTTTCTCGGGTTTAACTAAAAAAATTTGTGTTGAAGGCTTATTTTTTGGTAGTATGTTGCTCTCTGGTGATAATTTAGGTTTTTGGTTTGGTTTTATTGTGTGCTGTTGTGTATAACAGAGCAATTTGGTTTGGTATGTTCACGCTGGTTATATTGTTGTGCTGTATGAATTGGATAGATCTTGACTTTGGTCTGAACATTTTTTTAATCAGTTTGGTTGATATGCAAATTTAACTAGATAGATGCTAGATTCTTGATGCATTACATTATGTTAATATTTTTACTAATTGAAATTATACTATATTTTCCAGGAAGAGATGCATGACATTCAAGCAAAGTACCCAGAAGGTTGATACTCTTGTCTGACTTAGAGATAACTCATTGAGTGCTCGAGAAGCGATCAAGTTATGTTCAAGGTTTGGGATATGGATCACAACTTAAGTGTTCGAGTGCAACTGAATTTCCTAATGAAGAGACAAAGAAGTTGCGACAATAGATCATAGAGTTATAGGAGTTTAAGACTACAACTACCACTCAATTGGAGGAGTTGAAGGCAATGATATAGAGTTTCATGCCACAACAAACCAATACTTCTAACTAACTACCACCTCATTTTGGCTTAGCTTCCCAACCATCACCTTCACTATCAAGTTGACATTAGTATGTGGTTTACTATTATATGTTAGTCATTATTATTTTAGATAATATTCAAATAGCATAGACAATGTTATTTGCTAGTATGGTTTGCATTCATAAAACAAATGTTTTGTTATTACTTATTTTTTATAGGTTATTATATTTTTACATTATTAAATTCTTCATTTTATATAATATCATCTTATATTTGAAAATGCTGAATATCATACAGGTGTATAAATGTTTCAATCATGGTTCAAAATCGCGGTATCAATCATTGACTCCAGGGTTCTAAGGCACATTGGTATCTCGGTTTGGTATTGGGTGATACGCAAAATAAGATACTTAAAAGTTCAAAAAATTTTAATATAATTAAATGAATTAAGAAACTAATAAACTTAATAATAAATTATTGACATAATAATAAATCAAATAATTTCTTAAATTATTAATAATAAATTAACATATAAAATAATATGCCTTATATAATACCATTACCATATAAAATAATATATTACCTAAATTAAAGGCATTCATACCATATTTAATATATAAAATACTAATTTTTAAATTTCCAATTCCAAATACGGTTGGCATATAAGGTAAAATACTAATTTTCACATTTTCAATTGCAAATACCATTGTCATATAAGGTAAAATATTGCAAATACATGAACATTTGAAATAATAAATCATTTTTATATAAAACAATACATTAAGTTATTTTTCATCAATTCTCAATCCCAAGGGATACCTACACAACCAAACAATAGAGATTGAGCAAGGAGAGGCAACACCAATATGAAAGATCATAAGCGATGAAAGAATGTGATGTTTCTTACCGGTTGGTCACCACAACTACATCAACATGAACTTTCTTTCTTCTTCTTCTTATCCATCATGATTATGGGTCTTGAAAAAAATTTTATTTTTAAGAAAATCTCTCATATTTATTAGAGATTTCTCAATTTTGATTGCCTTTTGTTGTGATTTAAAAGAGAGAAAAAAATTTTTGGTTTAATTTGAGAAAATTTAGATCTTAAATGATTGAACTCGTAATTTCGACTGAGTCCACTAAGAATCTCAACGGAGGCGACTAAGTTTAATTGGTTCTTAATTGGGTCTGTGTTGAAAGATTCGAGGCGGATATGACTTGGTCGAGTTGTACCAGACTCGACTGATATTTTGAACCAGGACTGTTACTGATTTGATGTGATGTGATTTTCCCTTGATGCATACGATTGCCAATATATTGGAGCCTATGCTTGTCATTATGTCATTTATGATGGTGCCCGTTCAACAAGAGGACCTTGGGAACATGGATGTGTAGCGAGATGCGACTACAGTGTGAGCTGTGTCCTCATAATCTTCGAGGCCCCGCTCTTCCGATAGCGGTCTCGTGCGGTCTCATCATCACGACCCCCTCTCTCCAGGCCGGCTGGCATGCCTTTGTCCTTTTTATTTTTTCAAGATGCGTAATGTTGTTGATCAATGCACACCATGTAGTCATTTCAACCAATGGCTCCACGTTTTAATTTATTTTGTCTCCTACTTAAAAATCTACTTTTAAGCATTGAAGTTTGCACCTTCAACAGCTACTTTGTTTACAGGGAAATGGAGGAGGAGCAGAGAGAGGTGTTGTTGAAGAAGGATTACCATGGGGGATGCCCAGGATGTAGAGTGGAGCATCTTAAAGACACACAGAGAGGTTTACCAGTTAGACAACTGTTTTTTGTGTGGATTGTGGTGCTCTGCAATGGTAACTACACTCTCTCTTACTACTATTATTATACTGCAATACTTTCATACCACCACCTTCCTTCCATTGAGCCTTCATCAATGGTGGGAGCTCACTATTATGTTAGCTTCATATGTATTTGCAGTAAGTAGTAAATAACATGAAAATAATTTGAATGAATTAGATTGGATTTGGTTTGGAAAAATTTTTCAATATTTTTAAATGAAATTTTGATTAAAAATATTGAAAATTATATTAAAAAAAAATGAAAATTAGGAAACCTTATTTGGTACTAAAATTTTTTACTTTAAAAATGATGAAAATAAAAAATTGTATTTGTAGATTAATTTTTATTTTTTTTTTTATTAATTATTTTAATAGTAAAATAAAAAATATGTATATAATTAACAAAGGAGTTCATAAACTGTAATCTTCTGTTTGGTACCCCTCTTTTTTTACATGAAAAATAATTAAATAATTAAACTATATTTGTTCATTAATTTTTATTTTATTTTTTATTAGTTATTTTAACATTTTAATAATTTTTTAATAAATATATAATTAATAAGGTATTTTTAGAAAATAGAAGATGTAAAAAAAAATTAAATAAAAACTATTCTTAAAAAATAAAAATAGAAAATGAAAACCAAAAAACTTCAACCTAAATATCCAAATATATTCTCCAACTTATTTTCTAATTTTTTAAAAATAAAGACAAAAAATTGGCTACACAAATAGGGGTTAGATTTTTTTTTTTTTTTTTTTTTTTTTTTTTTTTTTTTTGCAATTTTAAACTAAATGCATTTCGGAATTTGATAATTTGTTGGGTAATGGAGTTTGCTTTCCATTTTCAGCGCTGCCCATATCATCTCTTTTTCCGTACCTTTATTTCATGGTGAGTACTGCATTCTCATTGGAAATTCCTAATTATTATCTGCCATGGATGATGTTGTAAGTTGTAACTAGTCAGCTTTGTATGAATTTGGAGTTGCTTCACTTCGCATTTGTTTTCCAATCGAGAACTTTCATGAAAAGAAGAATTAAATTAATGTCTTATAATTCAAATTGCACCATATGGAACTTTTAATGCTCACGGTTTTAATGTGTGATGAAATCTAAATCATTTAGTAATATCCATGAGATCAACTACAAGTTCATGACGTTGAGATACAAGTAATGAGACTTTACAAGAATGACAACTGGACGGGTTTGGGACGATCACTCCCATCCCGACCTGCTATCATTTATATAGATTAATTCTCACTCTTGTACCAATAATAAATTTAGACAAGATTATGGACATGAGAATTTTTCATACCCGCCCGTCCTCTTCACCTTGTTTTATTCTCAACAATTTTAAGAACATGAGTTCCCTAACGCACTTGTGTTTGCTTATATTCTAGTGGTATTTTGAATCATGGGAAAAATAGAAGGTTCTTTCTTAAGGTAAGAAAAGAACTTAGCATGTGCTAAGTGTCTTAATTCATGCGCATTATCGTTCAGGGAAGCCAAATTCAACTACATTCTTCCTGCACAATCATTGCTAGGAGAGACAGAAGACATTATCATTCAAGTATGATGACTAATTGCTTTAACAAATTCAAACCAACAATTTTGAAAACAAAGTTTCCTTGGCAAGCATGCATACATAATGACAAGGTCGCCAAGCTTTGTCTGCCACCCCATGCCGAAAGGTTGGAAGTTCTCCCGTAACATAGTGATAACATGTGTTCTAGACACAAAAACAAATTTTTTGACAATACCACTTTGCTGAAAATTGAAATCTCCTATAGATTCCCATCTTCACATAGGTTGATGATCAAGATGTTCATATTGTTGAGATTTTAGACCATGTGTGCAAGCAATGCTTAAACAATATTTCCATTTTGTTAGATATTATGTTGAACTCTTATCAAGTAACATTCCTATTTCTCTTCTTCCTTCTAACCATTGATTCAAGTTATTCAACATTCACCCTATATAATGAGTAGGATTTCTACTTTCTTTCTTTTAAAATAAATCTTTCTACCTGCAGATAAGGGACTTCAATATAGCAAAAACCGAGAAAGACATTGGCTACTATGCAGGTTATGCAGGTGATATATTTTCTTTACATCTTTTCTATGTTAAATGTATATGTCCATTAATATTCTCCTTTTAGTTGCACTGAAATGGTCTTGATAATCCCCTTTCTAATATGAAGGGGCTTCGTATATGTTTGGACGAGCATTGACATCTGTTTTATGGGGAGTGGTGGCTGATCGATATGGTCGAAAACCTGTTATATTAGTAGGCACTGCCTCAGTGTTAGTAACCTTCATTCAACTACAAATCTCAATTCGAATTTTTCTGCAATTGTCATATACCTATTTTCTCATAGAAATACTGATTATTTGGTTCAGGGTTATTTTCAACACCCTTTTTGGCCTTAGTTTAAACTACTGGATGGCCATCTCTTCAAGGTTTCTTCTTGGAAGTCTGAGTACTTTAATTGGACCAATAATGGTATTGTTTTATCGCTTATGACTTTTTGGACGATCATTAGATCATTATATTAATGCCTTAAATGCTTGGACTTATGGTTCAATTTATTGGTTTTTTTTTTTCTGTATGTATTTCCCTATCAAACATGATCAAGTTTCTTCCCTAATCAGGCATATGCAACTGAAATTTTCCGTGAAGAATACCAAGCTTTAGGACTGTCAACAGTGAGCACTGTATCTTTATGTTCATCAAGAGTTCATAGAAGTGTTGAGCACCACCATAAATCCATCACTCATAGTTTTAATTTTATTTTAGATTAATACAGCATGGGGCGTAGGATTGATCATTGGACCAGCATTGGGAGGTTTCCTTGCCCAGGTACTTCTTTTTCCTTCTTTCTTATGCAAGAAATATGGTTCCTACAAAAAGTTAAAATATTGGAAATTAGCAGCTGCTGGAAATATTAACTAACAGCAGCAGTAAGTAAAAATCACATTATTTTCTCAAAGGTAGTATTCACAAAATGAATGGTACTGTTAGTCTGGTAAGATGAAGCATAGAAGTGGGAGAAGAAATGCAGGAAACACAAACAAATAAAAAGTAGAAAACGTAAAAGTAAGTTTTTTGTTAATCTCCTAATTGAGCTAAAATCTTAGGCTACTAGATAATGAATTCGGTATCATGTTATATAACTAATTGACCAAAAAGCTTAAGTTGTTGGGTGCTGGACCAACCTTAACATCTTTCCTAACACATGACTAGATTGACTACATATATGGGAATGTAGCAAAAACCAAGAGAAAAACCATTTTTTTTTTTTTTTGTTGTTCATGTCTCCTTTATGACTTGCCTTGTAAGGTTCAAACTTGCCAGCTCTTCATGACCCGTCTTCAGTGTTTGTGAGGATTTTAAGTAAAGATGCCCAATGTAAAAAAGAAGAATAAGAAAAGACTGCTTGTGCTCAGATCATGTGTTCAGGTCTGAAGAACCTTTGATGTAATACATGAGGTGAATATGGGGTCAGGATCTAAGATTCAGTGTTAGAGTATGGGAAATAGGTGATTCAAGATGTATGGCTTGCAGATAGAGGCAGTTTTGGAAATTTATGGAAATTCTTGAAAACCAGTTGGGTGAAATTTTAAAAACAAATAATAATAAGAAAATCAGACACCAAAAGTAGAGATCTATAAATTAAATCACCCTCAGCTCAGACCCTCCTCCTCAAGAAGATGCATTTGGCCTAAGGTTGGGGGAGAAACAATGACACTGAACCGGTGCTTTTGGCCTTTGATTCAGACCTTGATTCTGTTCCAGAATAAAGTGCTCAGTCTAAGGGAATGCTCCTAAGGTTGCTTAACTTTTGGCTCTCACAACCATGCAACAAGCATTTGCCCCAATTAGGATTCTCCTGAACTTAACATAAGCAAGTAAACCATTGGAGGACTTATCTAAGGAATGTTTTGCCTTAGCTTAACCCAACCTTTGGTGCCTTAAGGGATTTAGCTACTTATGTTTAAATTAAAAGGAGTAAACAAAATAGTAAAATAAAAGAAAAGAGACATGGAATTTCACAAAGAATTAAAACTGGAAAAACTGTAATGAACCGTCCTAAAAGATTAGAAACAGAAAATTAAAATTGCTTTTCAAATACAGAAGAAAACAAGAAATTGAAATTGTTTCTTACAACCCAAATCTCATATTCAAAACAAAATGAAGAAACAAAACAAAACTGAAAGTCCTCAACGTTGAAGGTAGAAGTAATGGCAGTGTTGAACAATTGATGATAGAAGATGATCCAAAAGATGTTTCATTCTCAATGATGAATGAATTCTCTCCATATTAGATCTTGACTCTCCTCAATGACCAGAATGGATAACTAGCTGTCTGTCATTGATGCCAGTATAACTATTTTTGGAATCCAAATGCCACATGGAGATGCTGCCTTGGAGTGCAGAAAAGGTGTCCCTTGCCACATGTGAGCTTAAATCTCAATGCCTTGGGAGTGTATTAATGACCAAAGAATTTATATGTCTGCGTACACAGACTTGTGAGTGGCTGTGATAGGACTTGAAGTTATGCATAGAGGAATGCTTAAGTGAGTTGTGCAGACATATGCATAGACTTGTGTTAGCTTGCTTCGTAGAGGACTTGTGCGTATGATTGCTGAGCTTGAGTTTATGTGCAAAACTTGAGTATGACGGTTTAATGGGCAGAGAGTGTGCTGATGTTGCTTTGAGCAGAGTCCATGTGCAGGAAGTGGTGTGCCTAGGCCATATGCATTGGGGATTTGTATGCAAAAGCCTCTGCATATGCAAGTTTGGGTTCCTCTGTGTGCACTCCCTTGTGCTTACCTAAAATCCTTGTGCAGGCTTAAGTGAGTGAGTGTGTGTGTGTATGCAAATGTAGAGCTTTTGTGCAGTCCACCAACTCCAAATTCCTTCATTTTTGCATCAATTCTTCTATTCCTTCTCCCTCTGACCTTCTTGGAAGCTCCCATGGTACCTCAATCATAAATATTTTCACCAAAAATAGCTCCCAAAACCTGAAATTAACAAGGAAACAATTCAAACACAAAAACTAAGGCACTAAAAACAGACTGTCAATGGATAAGTCATAAGCATCTCAAACACACTCAAGTGAGCTCAATAAGCCCCATTAGAGTGCTGAGTTTGGGTCCTTGTCACCATCCCCCACCAGCTTGTTGCTAGTCCCTCAACAACTAAACGCAAAACAACAAGAAAAGGGCTCAAACTAAGATAAATCCTTAGGACAAACTAGCTCAATTTCATGGCAGCAAAAATAGATCTATAGTTTCAAGACCTGGTAATGGTTACTTTTCCTTTTAATATGTATTGGTGCTAATTTACCCCTTAGACACCTCTTTTAGCTCATAAAACTAAGCTTAGGAGGGCCTTCAAATTTTCTTGCTTGGCCTAGAGCACCTTCAAGGTCTTCTGTACCTCTCTCCTGTTAATTTGGATTACTCCCTAGCTTTAATGTTGCTTAGTTGACACTTGACTTTGGTACTTGAAGCTTTATTTTGCTGCTTTTTTATTTCTTTCTTTCTTTTTCGACTTTTCT
The DNA here is from genome assembly GCF_004353265.1 of Vitis riparia. NCBI lineage: Eukaryota > Viridiplantae > Streptophyta > Magnoliopsida > Vitales > Vitaceae > Vitis > Vitis riparia. Next base: position 12,469,546 of record NC_048443.1, read on the forward strand.
CATTTTCTTGATTTTCTTATTACCAAGCCTCAAAAGAATAAAAGCAGACCACCTAGCTGCACACTTCAGATTCTCCCCTTTGGAGGAGAACTGCAACTCTTGCCTATGGAGAAGAGGCCTTGACACTCGGTTAGGATCCAAGTGGCTGATTATTTCTTATTCCTAAAACTAATGACAGCTTATTTGAAGTCTTTCCCACCTGATAAAAGCCTAACTTAGTAGTTTAGAACAATGGAGTAGACTACACATTGCGTGTAAGGAAGAATGGTAGAACCATTAGATTTCAAGAACTCTTAGAGTCTGTTTAGAAACTTTTTTAAGAAAACTGTTTTCCAGACCAAAAAAAAACAGGGTATTTTGAGAACTTGTTCTAAAAATAGGGTATTTTGTAAAATAAATTTTAATTATTTTCTTGTGTTGTTTCAAAAAAAATAAAATCTATTTTTATGAAATATTTGGAAATATAGAAATAAGTTTAAAATATTCCAAGTTTTCAAACAAAGCTTTTTTAAAAACATCATAGAATTATTTTTTACAACTGTTCTTAAAAACTGTTTTTCGATAACTGGTTTTGAAAGCATTCCCAAACAGGTCCTTAGATGTTCAAGAACTATCCCTTACTCCTCATTCAGCCCTATTCAGCCTCATTTTGTAAGGTGATAGAAGTTGCTAATGAGATAACTGGGACTACACTTACCAGTGAGGGCAGGAGGCCCTAAGTTAAGAGTTTGATCCTCCCTCAAGACTCTTCTTACTACTGACTACAAGGTCAAGCTAGCTGAAACTTATGATTCAACTCTACTAACAACTGAAAACTGACTCAAAACATAGTGAACACACAGAAAATAAGCTGACTAAAGATTAAAACGAACTGGAACTGAAAGAGAACTGTAAGTAAACAAAAGCTAGACTAACAAAATAAACAAAAAGAAACTGTACTGACCTTCTTCAGTCTTTCCACTCCCCACCAGCGTTTTGCATTGTCTCCAAAATAGAAAATTGGGAATAAGAAGAGTAAATAGACTCAGTCCACTAAAACTAAAAGAAAACATGAAAATTTACCCCAAAATGGAGCATTCCAGTTCACAATCTGGCCCTTCTTCTTTTCTTTCAGTGTGCTCATCTGATGCTCCAATATGTGATCTAAAATTTGCTATGACTGGATAGTCCATGGTTGTCTTCTGTTGTTTCACTGCCACCTCTCTCTTTTGTTGCATCTCCTTAAAATAAGCTTCATATCCAAATGCATCCGGACCACCATCTTCTGTAGAGCAATATTCCTCATCTGGCTCAAAGACAGGGTTTTCCCACATGATTAGCAGCTGAGTGATCAGTCTTGAAAATGGCAACTTTAGATCCAAGCATCTATTTGAGGCCCTCTCGGATATACAGTCATGCAGCTAGACCATAGCTTCAAAGATCACCTTGGGGAAGGTGAGATGTTCTCCTTTGAGCATGTGGTGCAATAGCCTTAAGCTAGTCTCCTTTCTGACCTTGCTGGAGCCATATGGGTAGAAGTTATAGGTGTTGGAGCCACATTTTTTCAGGCAAGTTGAAATTCATTATATATCTCTGACTTGGCCTCCATCCTTTGTAGTAGCCGGGGGACAAAATTATATGCCACCTACCTCATGCTGTAAGGCTTGACTCTTGGCCTCCTGTCTGCATCTGGAAAATCTGGAATGGAATATGCTTAACAAAGGCAATGTCTTTTGTGGTCAACTCATAGCTTCTTCTATCCACTTCAGTCATGAACCTCTTCCCTCCTAGGTCTCTGATGATTACCATATCTTGGTTAAAAAGCTCCTGCCAGTCCAGGATAAGCAAGGTCAAGCAACTGTAAGGCCTCCTTACTTGAATAGTAGATAAGTTACTGAGCTCCACTTGCTGCCCTTTGATTCTTCATCAAATCTTCAATATTGAGGCTTGCCTCCATGACCGCCCTGTCCTGGAACTCTGTTTTAAGCTCATTCATATTGAGAATAAAAGGTAAGGACTTTAAGGGTGGAATGGAATCTTGAGATCCAGGTAAGATAAACTCTGGGATGTCAGGCTCCTCATATTCTGGTGGATCAGGCTTCAGCACCTCCTTGGATTATATATATTTGTCTTCATATGGGTCCTCACTGCCTTCAGAGCTACTGGAGGGTGAGGAAGATTGGTTTGATGAATCCTCTGATTTCTGTTCAGGTTCTTCTACTTTCTCTTCCTCATTTGGTTGTTCAACCACCACAAGCCATTTCCTAGCATCAGCATATACATCCCACATTTTGATCTCTCACCTGTATGGGCATTAAGGAAAGATCAGGAAGAGGTAGAGGTCTCCTCTAGACTGCTGAATGGACTCTTTTTCAGAGTTTGAACTTATAGGCACCTCTTCTATTAGTCCCTTTTGTAACATAGGTCTCTGATCCCTTCCTACTTATTTTTGTGCTTTCCAGTTCCATAACCTGCTGTTCTTGGGCTTCAGAATTAGTTGTCTCAATGACTTCAGGTCCTTTTCCTTCTATATTCTGACTTCTGAGAATTTCCCAAATCTTTGCTTATCGGCTCCTTTTGCTGTTTAAATTCTGAGACTTGTATTTTAGTAGCTTTTTCCTTTTCTTGCCTACTGGTTTGCTCTTTGTATGCATCCTCCCTCTTCAAATTCAACACCTTTACCCTTTCCTTCCTTTTCTCAAAAAAGTCCACAATCATTTGCACCTTTGACTTCCTAGGGCTAGATTTGGAAGTTGACTGCTTAGACTTTGAAGCTTCATGTTGTAACAGATCCATCAGCTCAGAAATGTCTTCATCTGACATAGAAAATTTCTTCTTCTGAGCTTCAATTATATCTCCCTAGAAGAAATAATTTGCCTGGGTTCTTCTCCTTTCAACTGTCTTCATCCGTTGTAAAATCATATTCCGATTGGGGAGGTTCTTCAATATAATTCCAGTCTTTCTTCTTTTGGTTGATTCTTCTTTCGGGTTGAGGCTTTTTAGCTTTTCTTTTTGAAGCTGCCTTTCTTGATTTCTTCTTAGAAATTGAATTCTTGGAGGTTGTAGCTCCTCAGATTTCCTCAACACAGATTGGGCGAATATCACTGGCTCAGTTGGCAACACTAGGGTGTACTAGAATCAACAACAGTAGCTTCCCCTTGTGAGCCAAAACTGCCAGATATGCCTTCCAAATGCTTCAAAATTCTGCTCATAATTCTGTCCACAGTTGGGTATGCATCAGTTTCAACCATAAATTCTTTCTCAACCTCTGTAGTATCCTTTCTAATTGGTTCCTTTTCAGCAACTTCATCAGTTTTAAGCCTTTGAGCAGGCTCTTCCTCTATTTTCTCAGTTGTCTTCTTGATATTTACTATTCCAACAGCCTCGCCTACAGCTTCCTCAATTTTTTCAATATCCATCTCAACAAATTTCTCTCCTTTCTATTCAGTTGTTTCTTCAACATCCATCTGCTCAGCAATATTAACCTCAGCAGCATCATCAGTCTCTTTGGCAATCTCAGCAGCCTCAGTTCTTTTATCAATATTTTCCTCAGATTCCTTTTCCCTCTCAGCCTATGGCTTTTGCATCTAATCATTATATCCTTATCATTATGTCATTAAAATCTTTCATAACCCCTCCAAAATCATCATCATCATCAGACGGAAGTTCTGGAAACCTTAGGTTCATTGGACTTTCTGGTAGGGTATTCCATGCTAAAGTAACTTTTGAGTTAAGGTAGTATAGCGGTCTTAGGTGTCATCCATTGGGATGAATTATTTCCTATAATTAAGGCTTGAATTAGGGGGAAAAAAATGATTGTGATCAAGTAAAATTAGATTGACAATTCATGCTAAAAATTCAAAATAACAATGACTTCAAATTGAGAGGAACAATAAAATGTAAAGTAAAAGGAAATTAATAAGGAAAAGAAACTCTCAGACTTAGGATTTTCTAGAAAACAATCTCTATGGTAAATAAATATTGAGATCTATTTTTCATTAAGTTAAATTGAAAATCTAAACTATCATTTAAACCAATTGATTTAGTTTTAGGTCTAGATCTAGTTTCTCTTCAAATTAGATTATCTAATCCAAAAGATCAATTTAAACCACATATTCAATTCATCTTAAATCATCTTCCAATTATTCACACAATACAACTATTCGATCTCATCAAATCTAGTTTTAAGAATTTAATGAATCTACTTAGTTTGCATTCGAGACAATTTGAAGAGAAAAATCTCCAAAATTCAATTAATCAATCAATTCCATGTGTCAGCTATTTGGGCCTTGTGCCTAAATAAAATGGCTTGTTAAAGAACTAATATGTTTGTATATGGCTTTGACTAGACTTCAGGATGTGTACAGATTAAAGAAGAATGCTGAAGGGAGCTACACAGTCATGTGCACATGCTCTTATGCTTGAGACATGTGCAGGGTTGCTGAGCTTGAGTTTATATGTAGAACTTGAATGTGGATGTGTAATGTGAAGAGAGTGTGGTGATGTTACCTTCGCAGATTCCATGCGTAGGCTATATGCATTGGGTTTTTGGATGCCAAAGCCTTTACATACACAAAGTCTTGTGTTCCTCTGTGTTCACTCATTGTGCTCAATTATCCAAAATTCTTGCATTGGCTTAAGTGTGTGTATGCCTTGCTTTTGCACATCCCACCAACTCCAAATTCCATCACTTTTTTTTATCAATTCTTCAAGTCCTTCTCCCTCCAACCTTCTTGGCTCCTCCCATTTTTTTTTTTGATAGGCAAACACACAACAAAAATATATTAGAAAAGGGCGCCTTGAGGCTGACCCAAGCATACAGGATGTATACAAGAGGCGCCAATAGGCACAAAAAGAAATAGAGATACAATACCAGCCCTCAACTAGCGCCTAGCCAATCAAAAAAATTAATCAAAGGAAGAGGACCCTCATTTACAACCGATTTAGTCCACAGCCAAAGATTACAAACAAAAGAATTCTTCAACCTATGAATTGATAACTCTTCATTATCAAAAGCTATCCTGGTTCTTTCCTTCCAAACCGCCCAAAAAATGCACAAAGGGGCTGCGTTCCACACCTTCCTACGCTTCTTGCCCAACTTAAAGCCACACCAACCACTAAGAGTATCTCTAACCGAAGAAGGGAGGACCCAAGTAACACCAAACAAAGCAAACAATAACTCCCATAACCCTCTTGCCTTAGAGCACTGAATAAGAATATGATCAATTGACTCTTCTTCCATACCGCAAAGGAAGCATCTGTTAGCTAGAGACCGGCCCCTCTTTTTAAGTTGATCCAAGGTTAGCACCTTACCCCAATAAGCTTCCCAAGCAAAGAAGCTCACTTTGGTAGGCACACAAATACTCCAAATATTACTATAAGGGAACTGAACATCTCTTCTTGAAGCTATGAAGGGACTTAACTGAGAAAATCCTATCTTTAGTCTCTTTCCACAGCATTCTATCTTCCAAAAGAGGATTAAGCCTCCTACCCCGGATTGTCAGAAGTAATCTCTCCACCCCCTCCACCTCCCAGTCATTAAAGGACCTAGAAAAGCTAGGATTCCAAACCCCTTCATCTCCCGAATGATCCCATAACTCCACTAGCCAAGCCTCTTTAAATGAAGCAAAGGCATACAAAGAGGGAAACAAATTACTGAGAGAGAAATTCCCACACCAATTATCATTCCAAAATTTCACCCTTCTACCATTCCCCACAGAAAAGACAACTTTGTTTTGCAAGAGAGCTCCTTCCTTCCTTATTTTCTTCCACAAGCCTACTCCAAACCCCTCCCTAACTTCTCTAGTATACCAGCCCCCTTCTTCCTCCCCGAACTTCCTACTAATACTTGCCTCCAAAGAGCCTCCCTTTCATTCGCAAACCGCCAGTTCCACTTGCATAAAAGGGCTCTATTGAGAGTAGACAAACGTCTAACTCCCAAGCCACCCTTCCTTATGTCCGATAAAATTGGAACTTCTTGGTTCCTCCCATGGTACCTCATTCATAAATATTTCCACCCAAAATAGCTCCAAAAACCTGAAAATAACAAGAAAACAGTTCAAACACAAAAAGTGAGGGACTAACAACATACTTAGGCAATAGATAAGCCATAAGCACCTTAAACACACTAATCAATGGCCAAAGAAATGTGATTTTTTGTGAGAATTGTAGCTAAAAGGTCTCCTAAGAAGTAGATAAGAAGTTACTAATGAAATGTCCATATTTGTTTGTACCACCAATTAGAAGTTGCTGCTACCCCTCCTTATGTCTCTGAAGTTTGCTTCTTTTGTGTCTCTCAAGTACTTTCTCTGTTTTTGTTTTCCTTCCAGTCAATTTGGTAACATAACTAATGGTTTGATATTCTGGATGATTTATTAATTCAGCCTGCTGAAAAGTATCCGAATATATTCTCCAAAGAATCTATATTTGGAAGGTAAATAGATCTTTGCCTCCTTAGATGATGGTATCATTTTTTTTTTCTCTTGCTCTTTGGATTTTGGTGTATTTGATGTTACAGAGCATGAATCTTTGATGCAGATTCCCATACTTCTTGCCCTGCCTTTGCACATCTGTTTATGCATTTGGGATAACTATTGCCTGTTGCTGGCTTCAGGTAGGTTTCTCAATCAGTTCAGTTCCTTGGTCACTTCATGTATTACCAACAGAACTTGATTTAAGTAGTATTCTCCTCACTTGTCAGGATGGATGTAAATTTCCATACTGGGAAAAGAACATCATTCAAATACATTATTGAAATGACCTGAGATTTTTTAAGAAGCTTTTGGGGCTTCATTTGGCATGAAGACTGTATTAGAACACTGAGCATGATTTTGAGCATTCTATTCAACAGAAGGGGCAGAAAGCAGATATGCAACCATGCATGATGCTTTCAGCTAGGACTTTACTCTCCTACTTCTCATATAACCTTTTGCTCTGATTTGTATGCATCCTAACAGTAAATGAATCTAGATCTTTTACTTCAGTTTTATCACAATGTACCTATTTAATTTTTATTAATTATGATGTAATTCCTGACCAAAAATGATATTAATTGGTACTCTCCATCTTGTCATCCAGTTATATTCCCTGTTTTAGGGTGATATATTATTTTGGTTTGTGAATGTAAGCACTTCTTTTGCCTTTCCAATCCACATAGCTCAACATTGTGTTAAACATTCATCTTCAAGCGCTATCTAGCTATTGTTTCACCATTTTTAGTCTTCCCCTGTAACTTAGATCGGGGTTTGGAATTTTGCTTGGCACATTAAGATTTTTAGTCTTACTAAAATGAAACTGTTGTATATTATCTTCTTTCAGATTTCTTGACTACCAACCTGTAAAATATAGGCTGTTCTTATTCTTCTTATGTAGCTTCTAAGTTCTTTTTCTGGTTAAGCACAACAGAATATGTTAATGACAATAAATGCATATTCTTCTTCTTATTATTATCTTTATGCCAATGCATCACTTTGAAATTCTTTGATGCTTGAACTTTACGAAGTTGCACTGCAACATTTTTCTTTTTGTCAATCTGTATCCAAATTTCCTGAATATTTCTGGTGTTGTATATATAGTTGCATGTTCATGGAATCACTTCTTTATGCTATTGCTGCCTATTTACTGCATTTGATATCCAAATCTCTGGCCTAACGCAGGAAACGCTGCACACACACAATGAAAACGACAAATTAAGAAAAAACTCTTACAATGCTTTGGAAGCTCCATTCGGTGGGTTTAATGCAGAAGAAGCAGTAAACGAAATTGAGGCAAACAAACCAACTCCTAAGGAAAGCCTCATAAAGAATTGGCCCTTGATGTCTTCTATCATTGTTTTCTGTGTTTTCTCACTTCATGATATGGCTTACTCGGAGGTATGTCTCTCACTTAGCTTCAGATTCTGGAACATTTCTTAATCTACAGTTTCTGATTGATAATGGATTCACAAAATAAATCTCCAGTTTGGAGCCCATTACTTGATTGTGTATGTTGTCCGCATGCATACAAACAATTACTGAATAAATAGAATATTAGACTTTTTTTTTTCTTTTTGATGCGAAAACTCTCCCTCTGGCCTAACTAGAAAATGTTGTGGAATGAGGGATTGGTGGAGCTGCTACAGCTGTTGGAATACTCCTTTGGTTGATTTGCATGTTACTCTTTTCTTGGATAATTTCACTCAATTGAACTTGGTCTATGACTAAATAGTTTGGGTTGGGAGGACCTTTCACCATCTACTTTTCTTGTTTCTATATTTTCATGCTTAGGTGACCCTATTTGGGCTCGTTATAATCTAAATGTTTGCACACATCCATCCATAGATGCTTTTCCTTTTTCTATAAATTTAGCTGAGAGTGCTCTGTGTATGCTGCCCTACAACCCATACAGGTTGAGGAATCAAACAAGCTTGTGATTTGATTCCTGAGAACAATGTATTGCTATATTGTGCAGTACAGCCCACAGCTTGGCAGGCTTCATTTAGCTAATATCATATTCTTTAACTTCTTGTTAGTCCGGGCTTGTGAAGTGAGATTGGGCTATTTTCATTTGCTTATTGTGACTGTTTGGTGAACCCTGACACAAAGGTGTCCAATGTTTACCAAGCCATAACGGGCCAATGTGCTGGGTCAACACAACCCACTTTAAAATCTTGTCGGGCCGGGCCAGCCCATGCATGCTAAATAGGTGGCCCAACACGGTCCATAAGCTTGTGAGCCAATCGTGCCAAGTTATGTTGTGTCATGCCGTGCCGGTGGGCCATTCACTTTGTTAAAATTTTTAATTTAATTTTTTAAGTCATTTTGTTATATTTCAATTGGTTTTTCTTTTTAATCAAAATAACAATAAATTTAAAATAATGGAATATAAAAGGAAATGAAATATAAAAAAATAATTCTTTTATTCAATATTTCAACAAATTACAAGAAAAAAATAGGAAGAAAATAAAGGTGAGAATTGCATCACTATAGTTTGACATCCCAACTAGGTTGACACCCACCCAACTATCAATTATATGTTTTACTCAACCTTTAAAAATTAACTACATTTAATAGATTTAAAAGAAACAAACAACATATTCAATTATCATATTCACTTTTGTCTTATTTGTCTTCATTCTTCTTTTTTCATCTTCATTCTTCATCTTCAATCATCATCAATCTCTTGAACATTATTGTTTGTGTTGAGATCCAATTTCTTGAGGTCTTTTTAAGTTCATCTTCCAAAGTTTGGAGTCTTATGCATCCATCTTCCCAATCCTTCAAACATATCAAAGTTTCTAGCATCTCTACTGCGAGAGTTGTCCTCTTGTCTCCTATTATATTTGCAACTATAGAAAAAGCATATTGCAATGGTACAATAGACACCGATAGGGTTAGTAGATCACATGCCATTTTAGATAGCACAGGAAAAGTGAATTCATGAGATTTCCACCACTTCATAATATCAATATTTTTTACTTCATTAGGGGATAGGTATGAACAATAACCAGTATCTAAATATTTTGAAAGATCACACCTACTTGAAGGACCAACTTGTTGCTTTTCCTTAGCTAATTGCATAAAGAATGAATCAGTTCCAAATGTAGATGGAGTTATAGTACTTGAAGAGGCATTACCATATTTATTCTCATAATATTTATATAAGTTGTTTAATTGTTTGTATATCTTACCCTTTGGTTCAGATGGTTGGTTCATACTAGTAGCTATGAAATTTAAAATATTTTCTACACCTTCAACCTTAACCCTTGGATCCATACAATCAGCTAAACAATAAAGTGGTGGAATGGTTTTCCAATATTTCAAAATAAAAATAAAAATTCCATTTGTACGCATATTTCACTAAAAGGGGGATATTCCATATACTGTTGAAACACATCACTCGTGTTGCAAAACATCTAAGTGCTATACAAGATGTAAGAGTATATACAATAGAATATATGTTAGTAGTATCATAAAAAACCTTCAAGAATTTTGAAAAAGAAAAGCCTTTGACCCAATTATCCGAAGTTATTTTAATTTCACCTGTCTTACTATTAACATAATTTGATAGTACGTTATGATATCCTACACAAGATTTTAACATTAGGTAGGTAGAATTCCAACGATGAACGACGTCATGATGGAATTTTCTCTTCTTCAAACCTATTGATTTACATAAAACATAAAATTCTTGTAATTTGCTAGATGAATCAAGAAATTGTAAAGTAGATCGAATAGCCTTCAATGAGGGTGATATTAATTTTAAACCATCTTGTACTATTAAATTAATTATATGACAAACACATCTCAAATGAAATATTTCACTTAGTGGACCTTCTCTAACTGTTCTTATAAATAAATTTATGACACTTTTATTGTTTGAAGCATTATTAAAGGTGTTACTAAAAATTTTGCTTTGTATGCCATATTCTCTAAATACACTTGTCAAAGAATCTTATATGATAGGTTCATCACGAGGATGAAATATTTCACAAAAACCTAATATTTTCTTATTTAATTTCCAATTTGAATCTGTATAATGTGCTATCACACATGTAAAATGGTCATTATGTTGATTAGTCCATATATCTAAGGTCACAGTTACAATACCACTATGATTATTAAACTTTTCAATTATTATTTTTTTTTTCTTTTTTGTAGCATTTAATTACATCATTATGAGGAGTAGTCCTAGGAATTCTATGAAAGGCTGGTTGGACATACTTTTGCATGAAATGTACAATTCTAGGATCTTCACCAAATGTCAATGGAAGGCTCACACTAGCTACTATTCCAACTAACCCTTCTCTCATGAATTCTTGATTGTATATAAAGGGGGACATTGAAGATGTACTAGATCCTATTTCAGCTTGACTTATTTAGGATTGCCTAGGGCCTAATGCACCATGTTTTTTGGTTCATTGTTCAGCATGTCTTCGAAGGTGACCTATGCCACCACTAGCTTTGTAACTATATGTTTTTTTACAATATTTATATTCTGCTAGATTTTCTACATCTCCTTTTGTATTTTGTCTATTTATTATAGTGAAGTGATTCCATACTACAGATGTGTGTCTAGTAGCCCTAGATCTTTTACCTATGGGATTGGTTTGGGGAAGGTTAGAGGGAGGGACACTAGAGGGGGTGGGGATCTCCTCATCTTCAAAAGGGTTAAATTCATTACATTCATCAATACTAAAGTCAAGGTTTTCAAGATCTAGGTGATGAGGATCCATTTTTAATTTTAGAAGAAAAAAATAAGATAAAAGAAAGAGAACAATTAAAAGAAATTATAGAATTAAAATAAATAAATGAAATAATTAAATATAAATACCTCAACCTTGTGAATTGTGATGATGACCACTTGTAAAGTTCGTAGATAGCACAAAATAACTTATAACTAATCAAAACTTGTGGATAGTAGATAACTTAAAGCCTTGAATTGGAGCACTTGTAGAGAATTTAAACTTAGAAGATTGTAGAAAGAGAGATTAGAGAGAATAGAGATTTGTGTGAGAAAGAAATAATATGAGGGGTATTTATAGAGAATTATTGGTGAATCATTTACTTTTTTATCCTTAAAACCATAGTTGTGAAAGATGCGACGCCATCCTCTGGCGCTTTGCCTGAAGGCAGGCGACGCCCCCTCACGAAGGCGCCACTTAGGCGCGCAAGGTGTGACGTGGTCCACAGGTGCGCCTTGATTCCCTACCTCATTTTTCTCATTCTCTTCTTCTCCAACGTCAGGTTGTAGAGGGCAGAGAGAAGCCCTAATTTATTTTTTGAGACCAAAAAGATGTCGTTTTGGAGCCTGTTCCTTTAAAATAAAAAAAAACAGGCCAAAACGACGCCGTTTTGGCCCTGGTTTCTCTTCCATTTTCTGGTTGTTTTCAACCTGACAACTCTCCCAAATTTTGCCATAGCCTCAGTTGTATAGTGGAGAAGTGAACAAGAGGAGGAAAAATAGGAGAAAAATAAAGGAAAAATATATGTAAATTAGGGTGTGCCTCACTTCACTAAAGCCCACGCCTTAAGTGCGCCATGCGCCTCAGGCTCTAGGACTACTTTGCGCCTTAATGTGCCTTGAGCCTTTTAAAACTATGCCTAAAACTAGTCGTTATATAGTTGTTGAGAGGGGTATTATTGATATTTGATATAAAATATTAATAATGAGTAATTTACTTATTTATCCTTTAAATTAATTGTTATATAGTTGTTAGGAGGGGTAATATAGACATTTGACAAGACAAAGGTAAAAATAACTATTGATTTACTTTTTTACCCCTCAAAGTAGTTGTTATATAGTTGTTGAGAGGGGTATTATAAACATTTGACATGTAATAAAAAAGGGAAAAGTAGAAAGTAAAAAAATGATATTTTGAAAAGGCCAAGTGGGCTGAAGGTGGACCAGCATGACTTGCAGCACAGTAGGCTGGCACAGTGGCACTTTGGGCCATCTTCTTAGGCCTAACACAACCCGCACATTTGGACTATGTCGACCCATCTCACTACAGTATCCGGGCCGTGCCGGGGCATGAGCCAAAATGGGCGGTCCGGCCCATTGGATATCTCTACCCTGACATGCTTATAAGCATTTACTTTCTACGCATAATAGAGAAGAAAAAGGGATATTCTTTTTATTAAACAATTATTAAATTACATGGGAATAAATAAGCTAAGGTTTGAATATTAACCGTGTAACAAACAAAACTACAAATCTAGGACCTAACAACTTTAACCTTATCTGAAATTCCAAATTTGATTAATAAAATCAATTCAGATTTATTTGAAAATAAAATAAGAACTTTAACAAACAATCCTAATATTTCTACACTCTCCCTCAAGTTGGCGCATAGATGTTTATCATGTCTAACTTGTTAACTAGAGTTTTGAACCTTGGTCTAGAAAGACTCTTAGTTAGAACATCTGCTATCTATTGTCATGTGGTGATGAATGACATACAAATAATGCCACTTTCAAGTTTCTCTTTAATCTCAACATGCTTCACATGATTGCGTTGAATAGGATTGTTTGTTATGCTAATTTTTGCTTTGTTGTCACAAAACAATTTCATAAGAGGTTCTAAATTTAACTTAAGCTCTTCAAGAATTCTTTTCAACCATAATATCTCACACACTCCATTGCCATAACTCTGAACTCTGCCTCTACACTACTTTTTGTTGCTACATTTTGCTTTTTGTTTCTCCATATGTAATGAGATTGCCCAAAGAAAGACACAATAACCAAAAGTTGATATTTTATTATGACTGAACCTCCCTAGTCTGCATCTGTAAATACTTCTACACTTCTTTGATCACTTTTTTTTAACAATAAACATTTTTTGGGTGTACTCTTTAAATATCTTAGGATCCTGTACACGGCTTCAAGATGTTTCTTGTATGGTGAGTTCATAAAATGGCTCACAACATTGATTGCAAATGCTATGTTGGGCCTTGTGTGCGGAAGGTAAATTAACTTCCCTACAAGCCGTTGGTACCTTCTAATTTCAATTGGCATTCCCTCAATTGTTTCTTTAAACTTGAGGTTTGGATTTGTTGGGGTGTTGCTTGGTTTGTACCCTCAGTTGCTTGGTTTCTCTAACGTAAATTAACATACTTTCTTTGTAACTATGATTCCTTTTTTGATCTTGCGACTTCCATTCCTAAAAAATATCGTAGGGACCCCAAGCCTTTAATCTCAAATTCAGTTGTAAGGCATTTCTTCAATCTTGTTATCTCGACTTCATCACTTCTAATAAGGATGATGTCATCTACATACACGATCTAATTGGTTATCTTACCTCCTCCAATATACTTCATGAACATTGTATGATCCATTTGTCCTTGACTCTAGCCTTGATTCTTGACGGACCTTGTAAATCTTTCGAACCATGTTCTCAAAGACTGCTTTAGACCATATAAAGACTTCCTCAAGTTGCATACTTTGGTTCCAAAACTTTCTTGAAAAAACCACCAAAGCATCCATGAAGACTTCTTTTAAATCGCCATCTAAAAATATATTCTTAATATTTAACTAGTGTAGGGACCATTCCAAGTTTACAACTATTGAAAGTAGTATTTGGATTGTATTCAACTTGGAAACTAGAGGAAAGGTCTCCTGATAGTCTATCATATAAGTTTGTGTAAAACCGTTAGCCACTAACCTAACTTTATGTCATTCCAAAGATCCATTAGAATAAAAGTTTACCATGAATACACATTTACACCCCATCGGCATCTTTCCTTCAAGCAAATTCACCTTTTCCCATGTGTTGTTCTTCTCTAGAGCCTTCATCTCCTCAAAGACAGCCTCCTTCCATTTTGGACCACTTAGAGCTTCCTGTGTATTCTTAGGGACATCCACACTAGATAATTGTGAAATAAATGCATTCTTATTACACACTTTGTCCAGTGTTACATTCTGGTCCTTTTTATAAACAGGGAACATAAATGCAGAGCTTCCTTATAATCTCTATGTTTGATATCTCAGAGGAATGAATTTTTTTCAATTGATTCTTTTCAATTTTATATGTTTAATGATAAAAAATGAGTGAAAATTTTAACCAACTCTGGAAAGGTATTTGAATTGAACACTGTACATAGTTTATGTTTATATCTACTTTGACAATTGTTGTGTGGTAGCTTGATTCCTTACAATCTCATGCTGTTCAATCAATGGTGGAGAACTCAATCTCTTTTGTATGACTAAATCCTCTACCAGATTTTGGATTTTTTGCTACCACCATCATCACCTCTTTTGTCATCACATTGTCTACCACCATATCATGGCTGCCATGATGTTATTTCTGCCACCCAACCCATCCTTTGGCTACATGTTTTTCTGTCATTGGCACCATTATTCCAACAATGAATACAGACTCGGCCATCTCAAATTGTGGCTGGCTCCCACTTTACTACTGCTTATTGACATTGAATCTTAATCTAATTTGCTTATATCTGATATGAAACTAAAATTTTCTTCTGCAGATATTCTCATTATGGGCTGTCAGTCCTAGAAAATATGGGGGTTTGAGCTATTCAACGGATGATGTAGGTGTAGTTCTTGCAATCTCAGGTATACTATTATCTGGTTATCCATGCTTAAGGTATCAAAATTGGCCGGAAAGAATTTCATTCAGCTTTCCTACCATGAGGCTTGGGAAGCACATTCATGGACTGAATTTCTTGCTTGTTCCTTCTTTGCCTATGGAAATGCTGATGTTCATGCTCAAATAACTTCAATCAGATAGATTTTTAAGGGCTTCTTTTTTCCTCGTGAGAGAATATCTAAATGGGTTCTAATTCTAGATTACTTAATTAAAGAAGAAAAAAAAAACTAAAAGAGGAAGAAGAGTGAGAGGGATGTGAGTTGTTTGTTGTTAGTTTGATGCTAAAATAATAAAGTATGATAGTGCTCTTGCTATATTAAAAAGGATACATATGCACAATATTAGGATGAGATCAAGTGATGAATTCCAAAGTTTGAGATGTCATATTGAAAGAAGAATCGCAATAATAACTATGCTCAAAATAATACTCAAATCATCAATGATTAGAATGATAGGAACTGGATCAGTTTATAATCTTAGTTTTATAATTATGCCTCCTAGAAAGCGCCTACAACTTTGATTCTTGCTGCTTGCAGCATCATCCTGCCTTTCTTCTCAAGGTAATAGACCATGGTACCACAAAATGAATTGTGGAATTAATAAGAAGGTATAAGAATGGTAATAAAGATGCTAAGACTTTATTTGAATAAGGAACTCTATTATGCTTTGCATGATCAGAAGCTTGACAATTAAATTGAAAGCCAGTACATTTTAGCTACCAGAAAAGGAATCCACCTTTGTAATGGGAAAGCAAAACAGAAATGATTCCCTAATCTTTTACACCCTTTGTATTGGCTGATCAGCTGGAGAGATAAAGTCATGACTGAGATAGCAAAGCATCCATAATTAGGAGATTATTTGTCTCAAAAATGAAATGAGAAAGTAAACATATGCAAGAGAGGCAAAACATGTTTCTTGCTCTGACGGGTGTTTTCCTCTCTCTCTCTCTCTCTCTCTCTCTCTCTCTCTCACATCTCCACTGACTTTTTAAAACACTTGAAGGCAGTTCATCCTATTTGTTTTATAATTGAGTCACCAAACTTAGTTTGTTATGGATGAGGAATTCTGTTTCCTTTAAGAACTCAAAAAGAAGTTTTCTTTACAGGAATCTCTATACGAAGAAACATAACAATGATATAAAACTAAACCAAAATAGAAATTGAGACAATGCAAGCATTATGTACTCATGGAACCTGTTGAGAGAGAGAGAAAGAAGAAAGACCTTAATTCTAATTCATGTAATATCTACTTACAATTGAGAAATATATATATATACAAGGCTAGGAGTCCTAACTACCATATATGTGTCCTATATTAACAAGGAAAGGTTATACACTATAAATACATTATATTCAACACTCCCCCTCAAGCTGGAGCATATACGTCATATGCACCAAGCTTGTTACAAATATATTTAATCCTAGGACCTCTAAGAGATTTAGTGAAGATGTCAGCTAGTTGATCATTTGAATTAACAAAACTTGTAGCAACACATCCTGATGCGATCTTCTCTCTAATGAAATGACAGTCAACTTCAATATGTTTGGTCCTTTCATGAAAGACTAGATTGGATGCAATATGTAATGCGGCTTGGTTATCATAGATGAGTTTCATTTGTTCATCCTTTCCAAATCTCAACTCTCGAAGAAGATGTCTCAACCATATGAGTTCACATGTTGCCAAAGCCGTAACTTGATACTCGGCTTCAGTGCTAGATCTGGCCACTACATCTTGTTTCTTACTCTTCCAAGATATTAGATTACCTCCAATAAAAACACAGTACCTTGAAGTGGAACGTCTATCTGTGGGTGAGCCAGCCCAATCTGCATCTGTGTAACCAACAACCTGAGTATGACCTCTGTTCTCGTACAACACACCTTGGCCTGGTGTACTTTTGATATATCGAAGAATGCGGATTACGGCATCTCAATGGCTATCACATGGTGACTGTAGGAATTGACTAACAACACTCACAGGAAAAGAAATGTCTGGACGAGTAATGGTGAGATAGTTCAATTTACCTACGAGCCGTCGATATCTCTCGAGGTCTCCTAAAGGCTCTCCCTGTCCTAGTACAAGTTTGACATTCGGATCCATAGGTGTGTCTACCGGTTTACAGTCTAACATACCGGTTTCTTCCAGGATGTCTAAAGCATACTTCCTTTGGGAAAGGACCACAGCAGAACTGGATTGAGCTATCTCAATTCCCAAGAAATACTTGAGTTTCCCCAAGTCTTTGGTCTGAAAGTGGGTAAAAAGATGTTGCTTTAGTTTCTGAATACCATCCTGATCACTGCCTGTAATGACGATATCGTCCACATAAACAACCAGATAAATACATTGCCCAAGAGTTATGATGATAGAAACTGAATGGTCTGCTGTACTGCGAAGCATGCCAAACTCTTGAACAACAAAACTAAAACGGCCAAACCTTGCTCGAGGAGATTGTTTCAAGCCATATAGAGAACGGCGTAACCTGCATACTAAACCAGACTCCCCCTGAGCAACAAAACCAGGAGGTTGCTCCATATAAACTTCCTCGGCAAGATCACCATGAAGGAAGGCATTTTTAATATCCAATTGATAAAGAGGCCAAGAACACATAGCAGCCATAGAGAGAAGTAGACGGACAGAAGCAATCTTGGCAATAGGAAAGAATGTGTCACCATAATCAGAACCATAAACCTGAGTATAGCCTTTAGCAACTAAGCGGGCCTTAAGGCGATCAACCTGACCATCAGGACCAACCTTAACTGCGTAGACCCAACGACAGCCAACGGTAGATTTACCAAAGGGTAAAACAACAAGATCCCAAGTGTCATTAGAGTGCAGAGCAACCATTTCATCCACCATTGCCTGTCGCCAGCCTGGATGGGAAAGAGCTTCATGGGTGCTCTTTGGAAGAGAAACAGAGGATATAACAGAAACAAAAGCAGAATAGGGTGAAGATAATCGATGATAACTCAAAAAAATTGTAAATAGGATGAGGATTACGAGTAGAGCGAGTACCTTTCCGAACAACAATGGGTAAGTCATTAGGAGAAGGCAGAGCCGGGGCAGGTGAAGCCGAAGGGATAGGAAGTGAGTCAGCAGGTGCCTTAGCAAAAGGGAGAGGAGCAACGACACGAGGGTGACGATAATAAACCGGAAGTGGTCAAGGAGGCATAGCATTAGGTGGGGAGACAATGGGAATAGGCAAGACTTCAAAAATAGGAAGAGACTCAGAAGTGGTGGAAAAGAATGGTGAGTCCTCAAAGAAGGTGACATCAGCGGAGATAAAGTATCGATGAGTCATAAGGGAATAACAACGATAACCCTTCTGAAGTCTGGAGTATCCCAAGAAGAGGCACTTCATGGCTTTGGCGGAAAGCTTGTCCTGTCCAGGAGTGAGAATATGAACAAAGCAAGTACAACCAAAGATACGAGGAGGAATGAAATAAAGTGGTTGGTCAGGGAAGAGAAGGGAGTGAGGAATCTGATCATGTAAGACAGAGGAGGGCATACGATTAATCAAATAACAAGCGGTAAGAACAACGTCCCCCCAAAAACGAAAAGGAACATTACTATGGAGGAGGAGAGTACGAGCTGTCTCAACAAGATGTCGATTCTTGCGTTCAACTACCCCATTTTGTTGAGGAGTATGAGCACAAGAAGACTGATGAAGAATCCCATGATGAGACATAAATGAAGTAAATGGGGCTGAAAAATATTCCCTGGCATTGTCACTGTGTAACACACGAATAGAAATATTGAACTGGGTTTGGATTTCAGCATAAAATTTCTGGAAAATAGAGAATAACTCAGCTCGATTTTTCATTAAAAATAACCAAGTACATCGAGAATAGTCATCAATGAAAGTGACAAAATACTGAAATCCTAAAGTAGACGCAGTCCGACAAAGACCCCAAACATCAGTGTGGACAAGCTCAAAAGGAGACTTTGCCCGATTATTCAATCGCTTTGGGAACGAGACACGAGTATGTTTCCCAAGTTGACATGACTCACACGGAAGCGACGACAAAGTG
Source organism: Vitis riparia (assembly GCF_004353265.1). NCBI lineage: Eukaryota > Viridiplantae > Streptophyta > Magnoliopsida > Vitales > Vitaceae > Vitis > Vitis riparia. Next base: position 12,488,634 of record NC_048443.1, read on the forward strand.
GAAAAACGAGGGACCATCTTCTGGAACTTGGAGAGACTAGGGTGGCCCAGACGATTGTGAATGAGGAGGGGAGCATCAATGGAAATGCAAACTGCAGGAGATGAATCCGAGGTGAGGTGATAGAGGCCTTGAGACTCACGTCCTATGCCAATCTTCTTCCCCGTACTCCGGTCCTGCAAGGTCACAAATTTATCAGAAAAGGTTATAGAGCAATTAAGAGTACGAGTGATTTTGCTGATGGAAATAAGATTAAAAGGACATTCAGGAGTATAAATGACAGAAGTGAGAGGTAGAGAAGGTAGAGGAAGGGCCAAACCAATACCTTTAGCCACAGTTTGAGAACCATTAGCTAAGGTAACAGTAGGTAAAACAGAGGTAGTAGTAATAGAGGAGAAAATATCCTTATTACCAGATAGGTGATCAGAAGCTCCAGAATCTAGAATCCAGGGTCCAAGAGAAGATGTGTGGGTAAGGCAAGCAGAGGCATTACCAGGCTGGGCAACAGAGGCAACAGAAGCCTAAGATGCGGAAGAGCTCGGAGACTGAGGCAGCGGAGAATCAGAGGACTGGGCCACATGGGCAATGCGAGGAGGTCGTCCATGTAACTGATAGCAATGATCGCGAGTGTGGCCAAGTTTATTGCAATAGGTGCAATGAGGACGTTGACCTCTACCTCGGGTACCACTGCGGCCTCCTCGAGAGCTAGTTTGAGAAACTAACACAGAAGAATCTGAAGTGCTATCAAATGGCAAAGTCTGAGTGGAGGAGATACGGAGGAGGCGAGCAAACACATCATCCAAGGACAGAACTGATGAACTACCAAGAATTTGATCGCGGACAGGCTCAAGATCCGGACGGAGGCCAATAAGAGTAAGAACCATGAAGAACTTGTCAAGCTGTGTTTGTTGAGCCCCAACATCAGGAGTAAGAGGCATCACAGTCAAGAACTCCTCCTTAAGAGAGGCAATCTGGCCAATATAAGTAGATAGATCCAAGTCCTGTTGGCTAATATGGACAATAGCAAAAGCCACCTTATAAAGACGTTGGATATCATTCGTATATAATCCTTTGGCCTGAGTCCAAAATTTAAAACAAGTTTTGTAGGCCCGAAGATGAAGAAGAATCTTGGGATCAACTGATTGCCATAATACACTACATAACTGTGCATCTATCTTCCTCCACTGTACGCGGTCAACCTCAGGGATATCTGCCTCCTATGTAATCAAGTGATCCTCATATCCTTGACCCATAAACCAAAGTTCAACAGAGGCAGACCAGGAAAGATAATTGTCACTGCCAACCAATTTCTCCGAAGTAATCATAGGAGATCCAGATATAACAGCGGAAAAAATGGAATTTTTAGTAATCATATCTACTTATCTAGAGAATGATGTATATTTGGATCGAAGAGAGCCCTAATACGGCTGCAGATCGCTGCGTGGCACCACTGGAAAGGGAGACGGCTTCAGATCACGGCGTGGCACCACCGGAAAGGTAGAAGAACACTTCCTTAGGCACATCAGGGATTAGGATGGAGAAAAAGTAGCCGAAGCTCGCGGAAAAACTGTGTGGAGGGTCGACGAAGGTAAAAAAACCCCAAAAGAGGTACGTGCAGGGCTCGGATGGCAGAATAGGGATGAAGGAAGGCTAGTCGGCGTCAGCGAGGCTGGAGGAGGAGGCGTGTGCCTGGGAAAGCCCTCACGCGCCCTCACGCGCTCACGCGCCGGCGCGTGAGATGTAGTCGCCGGATGGAAAATTGCGCGTGGTCGGCGCGTGGATGATCTTTTGGTTCCGGTGCCTTAACAAAAGTTGGAGATCTCCTCCAGGCGTCCTTCTGGTATGGTCGGTGTGGAAAAAGACGTCGCCGGAAAAGTTTGCCAACGGTGAGTGTTTTCTGACGACGATCTGACTAATCGGAAAGTATTGGGAGATGGGGAAGGTGACCGGAATGAAACACGGTCACTGGAAGGTTTCCCGGAGTTGATGACACGGGAAACTGGAAAGAATTAGGTTTTCTCCCTTGACTCTGATACCATGTTGAGAGAGAGAGAAAGAAGAAAGACCTTAATTCTCATTCATGTAATATCTACTTACAATTGAGAAATATATATATATACAAGGCTAGGAGTTCTAACTACCATACATGTGTCCTATATTGACAAGGAAAGGTTATACACTATAAATACATTATATTCAACAGTACCCAATGTTGAATTTGGAAGAAAATTGGTCTCAAGTAAGTCTTGTAGAAGTACGCATTTGATGATGCTTATAGCAATGTGCAAGACGATACTCTAAAACTATGTTTGGTTCCTCGAAAGTTTGAGGAAAAATGCAGAAAAAAAAATAGAGAGAAAAAAAATAGGATAGAAAAAATAAAAGAAAATAAAAATTAGATTTAATGTCAATAAATTATTTTCATATCCTACATGAAACTCATTTAACTTATTTAAGTCTTCTATATAAAGAAGTAATTCATAAATATATTAGTTTCTTACTAATTTTAAGTTTATTTGTTTTTCTTTTGTATTTTTCATAGTAAAACCGAAGGTGAGAAAATTATTTTTCTTAATTTTTTTTCTTTCCTTAGTACTTCTAGAAACCAAATATAGCTTAACCATTTCTTTTAAGATGTTGGCAATATCTTATAGTTGAATTGGTGCACCTAGAGAGACCTTTATTTTTTTTATGTGTGTGAATAGTGTATTATCTGATATGTATTCAAGACATTGAGTTGCTGGCATCTATTAAATTTTTAGGTTTTGGGGTTTTGGTATTCCAACTTTTTCTCTATCCATATTTGGAGAAGCTTCTTGGGCCCATCATCATCTGCCGCATTGCCGGTGTATGTTTCCCACACCTTGGAACATTCCATAAACTCTTTCTTTATTTTCAACTAATTAATATCTTCTTGCATATTCATTTATATTTTTTCTGCATACAATGCTATTACCAATATGTAGGTTTTGTCTATACCTCTGTTGGCAATTTACCCTCTTATAGCCATGCTTTCTGGGTTCAGCCTCTCTTTGGCATTGAATTGTGCATCGGCAATGAAGAATGTATTATCTGTAAGTTGATCTACAACTTGAATATTCTCTTGTAGGTAGGCAAATCAAATGATCATTAGTAATGTCTCTCCTACTAGTAAAAAATTTTCAATGTGATTAGGTGTCCATTGGAACTAGCTTGATTATTCTGCAAAATAGAGCTGTGGTAATACTCTTTTCTGGGCTTCTCCAGGTTCATTTCTATCATTCCAATTTTCATTTGATTTTCAAAATGATAACTTGTCACTCATATTGCCCCAACAGGAGCAACACCAGAGAGGTGCTGCAAATGGCATCACTATGACTACAATGTCTCTTTTCAAAGCAGCAGGTCCTGCTGGAGGAGGTGTAATGTGAGTGTTCTCTTCATTTCATTAATTTTGCTGTTATATTTTCACTATGATGCCTGGAATCCATAAAAGCTCTTACTCAGGGTTATGAACTGTTCAAATCAAAAGAATGAGTTCCAAAAGGTCTTGCACTGAAGTTTTTTTAGTCTTATTTCACTATTTATTTTGGAATATTAGAATACCAGCACATCATAGATTCCCAATGACTCAGAAATATCATTCCCATCTCCATCTTTGTGGGAAGGCAAAAATATGGAGTATAGTTTGGGAGCTAAACTTAAGGATCGCTATACTTTGTTCTTACTCCATATTAAAATGAAAACAAAATTTTGAGATCTTGCTTTGATCCTTGTTATGCTTAAAAGTTAGACCTTGTCCCTTGTCAAAGACCGAGAAGCATATGAATTTTGAATCGTCGGGGAAGTTGATTGTCAATATCATAGATAATAAAAGCAATCCACAAAAATAAATAAATAAACAATAATATTTTACATGGTTTAATTATGTATTTACATCTAGAAGGAGGATGACAAAAACTCAGTCCTAGGCGCTGATGAAAGAGAGTTCCAAAAAAGCAGAGATAGAACTACTAATATGAGAAGATTCAATATAATCACCGATAAAATATAATCTTATTTATATCCATAATTTTAGGATCTATCATTAAATCCCATAATTTTATTCCTTTCTTCTTGTCAATACCCTCCAATGAGCTTGACTTGGACAAGGCCTTATGAAGTTTGGTTAAAAAGGGGCCTTAAGATTGTTATCCACGTCACTGAAAAATATATGAATAATAAGTATGTATAATAAATATACAAATAAAATGAAGTAGAAAATTGGAACTTACAATAAGGTTGATTAAGGCTAGAGTTTGACTTTATGTCCTTAAAACAAATTTGCCTCACTCAAGTGCTTATGGTTCATTGATAATTGTTTCCTAAGATACAATGATAATTTTCTTGTGATATGAGCACTTCAAATAATAAGAAATAACAAATCACTTGGTGATTTATACTCTTTTGTGTGCCAAATATTTGGTAGAAAAGATAAATAACTAGATTTGAAGTTAAAGAGGACTTGAATGACAATAAAGGAGAAAGAGTGGAGAAAATGAATGAAAAGGCCATAGGAGGTCCCTATTTATAAATTTGATGGTAACCTTTAGAAGAGAAGTGTCTTTAAAATACTAGATACATCCTTTGAAGGGTTGTGTCTTAAGACACCAAACACATCCTTTGGAAGAGGTTGTTTCTTTTAAATACAAGATACATACTTTAAAACAAGTTGTGTCCATAAGAAATAAAACGTCTTCCAAGGAAAAAAATCCTAATTTTTATTCACCTATACGAATTATATAGCATTTATTTGATTTGCTTTCAATCCACTCCTAGGATATTGACTTTTGATGCCATTGAACCATCTAGGAAATTATGGACTTCTTAGGTTATGTTTGATTCTTGGAAAGTACTATGGAAAGAAAAAATGCTAAGGGAAAATGATTTTCTCATGTTTGGTTGTCTTAGGAAAAATTCCAAAGAAAATTAAATATAATTAAATTTAGTTAGAAACTTATACATTTTAAAATTATTTAATCTTTATATTGATGAGTTAAAATAAATAAAATAAGTTTAAAGTAACAAACAAAAATAATTTATCAACTTTAATTCAATTTTTTATATTTCTTCATTTTTTCTTTCCCTCTAATTTTACTCTTTATTTTCTTTCCCTTACATTTTCCCTCAAATTTTCTGAAAACCAAGCATAGTCTTACTCTTCTACACTAGTTGATTCCTTGTCATGTTTGCCCATCATTTCCTAACACAAAAGGTTTAGATATCGACATCTTTTTTATTGCTTTCCCTCCTTCCTTAACTTATATCAAGAATCCTGTTGTTCTACTCATAGTGCAGGTTTGCATTGGGTTAGTGGCCTATGAAAGCTTTGATCCCAATGATTTAGTGTAGATAGGGAGTCATATTTAGCCACTTTCCCTAAATGTTGTCTCACTTGATTTCATCTTATCCAAATTATATTCCATTTATTTTATTAAATAACAATTGCTTTATTTAAAAGTTGTTTTTCCTTCTACAAGATTGTACCATTTGGTTATTTTTAATGATGCTGGTATTTGTAGCTTTTCTTGGGCACAAGGGCGTCAGAGAGCTGCCTTCTTCCCAGGTATGATTTTATTGCTTTTATAGGACCCTAATTCTTAGAAGCAAGAGTATATAGAATGACCTTGTTTTAGACGAGTGTCATACCACCTTCAGGTCTAAGGAATAAGATAAATTTTTCAAACTTATAGTCATATAATAAAGTTAGAAATTTTAAGGGAAGTTATCCTTCCAATTTCACATCTTTAATATGAAGACAAAAAAACTACTAAATAAATATTAAAAATGATTCATTTATTTCCAATGATGTTGGATTAATGTGCAATTAAAATTTTACCTCATAACAAAAGTTTGAAAATATAATAAATAAGAACAAGCGGTTCCTAAATCTCACAAATACCCCAACAAATCAAATATTAGAGGACATCTTAGACGACCATCCTACCTCCTAATAGGGATGTAATTTAAGTGGATTGATCATACCAAATTCGAATCTAACCCAATGTTTGAATAAGTTTAGGCAATCATTTTCAATACTTAAGGTTTGACTAGGGCTAACTTTTTTCAATACAAGCTCAATTTGGGTGAGACTCGGGTTTGAATATCCCAAGCCTAACCTAAACCTGATTTAGCATTTTTATAAATATTATCCTACATAATAATATTCAATTGCTTTTCAGATTGTTTAGAAAAACATCAAATTGGAATTATATTATATAATTATTTAATTTATATATATAAGTTTTTAAAAATCATTATAAATAGATTTTGACTAATACAACTTGATCAATCCGATCAATCGAGTTTAATCCAACCAACTAGGACTCAATCTAAGCATACAAAGATGAAATTGGATTAGGGCCTCGATTTAGAAATTGGGTTAGGTTAGGTTTAGATTGATTAATTTTTAATTTGAGTTGTATTCTAATTAACCATCAATTCGATCAACCAATCCAAATTACAGCCTTACTTCCCAATAAGTTGTAATAGCCAAATCCTTTAAAAAGAAAAACTCTAAATACAAGTTGATATATACTCCTCACATTCCTGCCATTCGACATTGGAATATCAAAAAATTAAAAGTACTATGAAAAGGCTTAATAATATATGAAACTTGATTCATCAACATTTCTACTTATTTGAAAGACCATGAAAAATGATAAAGCTATCTTCTTAAGTTCTAGGTTGGGTTCAAGATAATGGAAATCCTATATACTGTAGAACAATAATCATCATTTTGTAAATTATAGCTTTATCATTTTTCTTCTTCTTCTTTAGCATTCTTATTCTTGTTTTGTTATAATTTACAAAATGATGATTCCTCTTTAAAGAACTCTTCTTCTTGACCGTTTGTTTAATAAATCACAAAATAATTGTTGATTTTTTTGTGTGAGGAATGGACTCCTTTGGTCATTCAATTCCTCTTTTTTCTTGATAATTTATGCAATAGGTTGTATTAATTTTTCTGAAGGTGGAAAGTTTGTCAATTGTCATGTGAATCAATTACCATATTTGGCATATCTTTTACTGGTTCGGCATTTGATGGCTTAGGCTAAACCATCATCTTCTCTTAATGGTTATTTGCTACATAATAAAATAAAATAAAAATCTCTTGTCAGTATTTAAATCTTTCCTCCCTCATTTGCTCTCTTAATCATGTTATGTTTGTAATATATAATTTCTCAAAACATAACCATTAAATCTTTGTAAAATAGTAAGTTTAGGGTTGATATTGAATGATCTAAGAAAATTAATAAATAAAGTCAAACAACTTAAAGGCTAATTTTCACTTGTTTATTGAAAACTTCTTACAATTCTTCATATGCAGGTGACCAGATGATTTTCTTCATACTGAATGTGGTTGAGGCAATTGCGGTGTTGATGACATTCAAACCCTTTTTAGTTCGAAGGAGTCAATAGAGGAAAAATCAATCTTATTCAATACTAATAAGTTAAGGATCAATTCCAGCATAATTCTTTGGTAGCTGGGTATTTCTCTTTATTCATTTTAATGAAGATGATGATAACATCTTGCACCCAAGGAACAATTGCAATATATTCGAACAACAACAATGTGCTATGTATCAAGTGCATCTTGTACACCAATGGTTATACTAGATGATTGTGAAAGGACTTCCAAACATGTTGAAGGTTTTTACTACCCCTCTACCTACTTATGGTTCATGTCATATTTGATTAGCAAGAAGCACTTAGAAAATAAAGTGCTTCTTTTGATGTGTTTGTCTTTATTAGATCAATGTGCATTAGGTCATGATGTATGTGTATTTATGTGTTTGTTTTTGTTGGATTTAGAGTTTATTTATCAGTGATTATAGGAAGCGTTTTTAATCCTTTTAACATTTGAAAGATAAAAATTTTCAAGTGTTAGAAAAACTAAAAACATTTTCTATAATTACTACCAAAGACACTCTTAATGAGGTGTGACATTTCACTTATATGGGAATAAGGCAGTTCTTGAAAGTGGTTTGCATCACATAATTCCATTAGTATTCTAATTTTTTAGAGTGCGTTTAGGAGTATTTGTACTCAAAGTGTTTTTAGTAGAAGTGTTTTCTCTAAAAGTGTTTTTAGGAAAATTATGTATCAAATGTTTTTCCATAAAACACTATAAGCGATTTTTCAAATTTTTGTAAGTGTTACCTAAATTTTTTCAAACATCTTCTATTTAAAAAAAAAAAACACTTTTTAGACTAAAAATGTTTTTTAGAATCACTGTCAAATGGACTCTTCAAGCGTATTTGATATTGATTCTAGGAATTATTAATAGCATCTTTAATGCTTAAAAAAATAAAAAAATTGAAGTGTTAGAAATGTTAAAAACACTTTCTAAAATCATTATCAAACACACTTTTAATTATCTCATTACTTCACCATTATTAATGTCTTCTAATTGGTTATGGATATTGTAAAAAGCTTGCTTAGTAATTAATATTTAGAAGTCTAATTATAAGGTATTTGTTGGCTGCCTTTTATTTATTTGATTTTAACTCTATGGGTATGCAACTCCATGAACCACAATCTACTCTTCAATGAATGCAACTTTGAATCCAAGGCAAAATCAATCAATCTTAAATCATTTCAGTAAATCTTCACTATTTAATCTTGAATATGAACTAATTAGTTTTCATGTAAATCCAAATATAAGATGAAGTCAATTTACATGCACACAAGACTTTGCTTCTCTCACAAACCTTAGGTTCTATTTTACATGAAGAGGCTCTTACAGTTTCTTAATGATGGACATTTTACAACCTAAAAGTTAGAATACTTCATGACTGATCAAGCAGACTTAAGTAAATAATACATCCATACCATGCTTATTTGAAAATGTTATCAAAATAAGAGTGCATTTAATAGTGCTTTTATTCAAAGTGTTTTTAATAGAAATGTCATTGAAGGTATTTTTAGGAGAATTACATGTCAAGGACCTATTTGGGAACTGTTTTTTATAATAGTTTTCTATTTTTCAAAACAAAAAATATAGAAAACACATTTGGGAATAAAAATCATTTTTCTATTTTCTGATCTTAAGAATATAAAATATAGTATTTTTAGAGTACGTTCAGGAGTGATTTTAGAAAATGTTTTTAGTCTTTTTATTACTTGAAATATAAAATTTTTGAAATGTTAATAAAAAGTAAAAACACTTACTAAAATTATTATCAAACTCATTCTTAGTTATTTTATATTATTTTCACTTGTTTTCTGAGGGCTGTTTTAAGAAATAATTATACAAACATGTAAAATGATTAAAAATAAAATCCTAGATATAAAATTATTTTTAAAATATATTTAAAAATATTAAAAACATTTTACATTTCCAAGCAAACTTTCGTTTTATAAAAATTAAAATATAATTTTCAAAAACTGTTCTAAAAAACTAGTATTTAGAATTGTTTTCAAAAACAATTATTAAATAGGCCCCAAATATTTTTCCAAAAAATACTATAAGTGACTTTCCAACACTACAAGTGATTTTATAGATTTTTAAAAGTATTTTAATTTTTTTCAAATATCTAATTTTCTTTTTTCAAAAACACTTTTTAGTCTACAAATGATTCCTAGAATTACTGCAAAACATACCCTAAAAGACTTATGCATTTACATACATAATCAATCATTGATTCAAAACATTTTAACAATATAAAATTTTATAAAATAAATGTAGAGATAGCATTCAACACATCCTATTTTGACTATAATTGATGATTAATACTTCCCCTTAGATATTTGAGAATGAGGCTCACAACCTAATTCTATTGGGCCAAATCAAAGAAGCTAACATCATGTATATTAGGCAAAGCAATGGGTACCAATGCACAAATCTTTGGTATAACAAAAATTTACTATCTAATTGAAGTAATCCAGCCTAATATAAGAATAATACTAAAAATACCACTAGTTACATGACCCTCCTACAATTGAGTAATGATGACATAGAGACAAATATAGAATGCAAGGATTAAACATATCAAAAATCCGTACTTGGAAAAAGTAGTTATCAAACTTATTGCTTACCTACCGGTTTGTAACACATCTCTAAACCTAAGGTTCAAGCTACTTAACTAAAACATTAGAAATAAATTAGGTTATTTGATTAAAAGGGTCAATGAAAGCCCAAATTTTGAAATTTAATATTTTGTCCTTTTTTTGCCTCATTTTGACAAAAATGTCCTCGTTATTTTCTTATAAAAATAACATTTTGTTTGAAAACCTACATAAATACTTGAAATGATAAAATGTATTTATATAAAAAAAATGAGTTACTTTTTGAGAAAAAACTTGGAAATAGTTAGATTCATAATTTTGAGATTATTTCATCCATTTTAACCAAATATTTTAAATAAATCCTACAAGTCATGACAAGTAAGTGTTAGAATAATTACATGCCTTGAAATATTACATACATGTCATAGGATTCATATTACATATGAAAATAAAGCATATGATCATGTGTAAAACACATAGGCTATGTTTGGTTTCAAGAAAATACTAAGAAAAAAAATTAAGGAAAATAATTTTCTTATATTTGGTTTTACTATAAAAAAAATACGAAAGAAAATAAAATATAATTAAAATTAGATGAAAATTTAAGTATCTTAAAATTATTTAATCTTTATATAATAGAAGAAAATAAGTCTTTGAAGAACCACATAAAAATAATGTATTGACTTTAAATTCATTTTTTTATTTTCCTTCTACTTTTCCTCTTTATTTTCTTTTCCTTGGATTTTCTAGAAACTAAGCATAGTCATAATGACTTATGGCTTTGAATTTATCCAAAGGTCATGGCTTAGTGAATCAACATGCCTACATATCTTTCCTCTCTCCTATCAATATGATTTATGGGAAATCAACATGTCAACATTGGAATATCCGACATCAAAGAGCAAGGACCTGCATGTTGCTTGTGTTACTAAGTTGTTCATACTAGTTGTCAAGCCCCAAGCACAAGTTCGGATTGTAATAATCCAGTGAATATTGGGTGTCATGCCCAAGAGAGTGAAGGTTAGGTAACACTTTGGAGTGTGTGAGAATGACCAAGCGGTTGCTGTTTGTGAAATTGTTAGGATATTGGTTAAAATTTCGGTTGAAAAAAAAAGCAAAATAAGGTTAGATGGCAACAAACAAAAACATAAGAAATTCAAAACCTAATAAAATGACAAAGGGCCTAGATTCACTTGTTGGTCTGCTGTCCATTATCTGATTTTTCATGATTCTTAAGCAAACACACAACTAAATACTTAAGTGTGGCTTATGGGAGAGTTTCAACAAGAATGACCCAAATATAATTTAGTCTCCTATACATGAGGAACATCTAGGGCTCAAATATTTGATAGCAATTTTCATCCAATAACCTATTGATTGTATTAAATCTATTATTAAAATTTAAGTAATTGAAATATCAAAATTAAGTTGCCTAAATATTAAGAGAATAAAACAAGCAATCAGCAACCAAGTATGAAGCAAAAGAAACATGAATCATAAGCCCAAAATCAGAACTAAATGATTAAATCTTGAATTGATTCACTAAATTTCAAAGAAAATTCATTACAATTATCACCTAAATAGGTTCTCCTACAAGATCCTCCATCACACAACCTTGAAGAAAGCTAGACACTTATGGTGATAAGTGATTTCCTTAGTTTTTGCAAAGATCTATGTTACATTTGGTTGACAGGATATGATATGATGTGTATATTAAGAACATCTCTTTCACAAAAACCTATAGATTCCCCCTATCCTGTCACTTCAACACCTTGTGATCTTTGAGAAAATCATTACAAGCCCTTTCCTAGAATGTTTTGGTAGATTCTGAAAATTCCATGATGGATTAGGACAAGAATGAATCCAAGAATCCAGGACATACTCATCCAGAGCTTCTACTCTCCTTGGGGGAGGGGTTTTTTTTTTATAGATAGAGAGATGAGTTGAGGGTAGCCTCCCGCTTGACCAATTTCTTGGAGTCGGAGGAAGATCTCTCATCTAATGACCATGAACAAGAAGGAACCTACTCCTATCAAAATGAAAAGTAGCAAGCTCCGCTTGAAGAAGTAAGCCCCTCTTAGAGAAAGCCATTGTGTGCTAACCCCTTGTATGAGGCGTTAAGCACTTGCGCATCCCTAAACTACAAGTTTTAGCTTTGATGCCCCTACTTTATGAGATATTTGAAGTTTGATCATAGAGCACCCCTTCGATAAGAGAAGGGAAGCTCAAGGTGCTTTCTTCACATGCTTGAGTGCATCTTTCCTTTAGTAAGGTTGTCCAATTTCTTTTAGCTCCTTTATGACTAAAAAAATATAATAGGGGTACGACGGCGCTAACGAGCAAGAAAAGACCCTTATTATATATATGCTAACGTGCCTTTGCTAATGTAAAAGAAGATTGGAATTAGTCTTAGGATATGATTTCCAATGAGATATTATATCTATAGATATAACATCCTAAGGTATCATATCCAATGAGATATGTTAGGTTATGTTATGTTCATATTTAATTTGTGAAATGAATAAAAACTTATATGGAATATGTATTATTTTTCAATGTTTAAAATAAAAAAGAATATTACATTCCAATATTCTTTATTTTTAAAAATAAAATTTCTCTTATGTTTAAGTATATTCATGTTTAAAATATTTAAACTTTATAAATAAAAATCGTTTATATTGTGTTATTCAATACATAGAAATAATATACATGCATACATCTATACATAGATGAATATATATATATATATATATATATTAAATAATACATATATTAATATTATTTTATAATATATTTTTATTTTTTCTTTTTTAATCTCAAATTTAATTTTATAATAAAAGTTTTATTTTGCGAAATAAGTAATATAAGATAATTAATTAATTAAGATACATAAAATATGCATATCTTATATCTTAGCATAAGATTAACATATTCTATGTAGAATGAATATATAAAAAAAAAAGATGGAATATATCATATACTATTTATCTTATCCTATGTTTGATTGAATATGTAATAAGTGATAGGATAACTTATCTTATCCTAATACCGACCAAATATAAAATAAGATATAATATTTCTTCTCTTATCCTATCACATGTTATATTCAATTAATCAAGCATGATTTTAGGGTATGTTTGGTTTCTGTAAAATACTTAGGAAAGAAAAAAAAAAAACTATAGAAAATGATTTTCTCATATTTGGTGGTCCTATAAAAAAATATTAAAAAAAACAAATATAATTAAAATTAATTAAAAAATTATACATTTTTAAATTATCTAATCTTTATGTCAATGAGTTAAAATAAATAAAACGAGCTTGAAGTAACAAATAAAAATAATTTATTGAGTTTTAATTTATTTTTTCATTTTTTTCTTTCCTTCTACATTTCTTTTGTATCTTCTTTCCCCTTCAATTTCCCTCAAAAATTTTGGGAACAAACATAACCTTAGAGTTTCTACAAGAAAAAGAAACTATAGAAGGTAAAAACCGTAAAATAGAAAAGAAATACAAAAGACTACCAAAAGCTCCTCTTAACGAGATGAAAATGCTATTTATAACATCCATGAGCTAGTAATCTTGAGAACAAATCATGACTAGGAATCTTGAGAACAAATCATATGGACAATTGAGTTGAAGTAAATTAGGGAGAATCTTCAAAGATTGAAGTTGGCTAGCAAAATTTAGTGGTCCATCTAGCCAAATGCATTGCTAGAAGTTAGATATAAGGAGCAATTCTACCAAACCAGATTCCTCCATCTATCAAACTAGATTTTAGCTCTATCTACTTATTACCCTTAGTTAAGATAATATAGTTAAGACTTAATTCCAGATTTGGATGGAAATTGGAATTTATCCTAATTCATAACGAAGACCATCTCCTAAAAACATCATTTATCATTACATTTAAAGATTTAGTCATTGTTCTTGAAGCTTGTTCTTCCTTCATTAAGGAAAACTCCATGGACTTTAGCTTGAGTGAATAGCCTATAAGCACACATTTAGCACTTTTTGCATCAAATTTTCATAAGTTTCCAACATCTTTTTGTTAAGTTGTACAAAGCCTAATTTTTATTTGAAAGGTAATTTAAGTATTCTGCACATATATTAGTTTGACCTCAAGAAGTGCTCTAAATTTTATCTCAAAGTCAGAGTATGTGTTGTTGCCAAATTTTGAGTTCTAAATTCCCATGTGAACTTGATTGCATTTTATTCGAACCTCCTCCATTATGGTTGTTTGCCCTCCATCTCACTTCATAACATTCATTGCTAGTATTTCAAGTTGCTTATCACACTCTTGTTTGGACTCTTCATGGTTCACAAGTCTCGGGTCTCTCAATTATGCATGTTTAACCCCTTTTACTCCCTTGGTTGATAATGACTTCTACACTTATCATTTTTTTTTCATCCCTTAAATCTAAAATTAGGCTCAAAATAGCAGTTAGATCCATAATTAGGTCTTAACATCAATTTGAGTTAAGTTGGATGATTTGAGCTTTTTATATTGCATAAATCATATTATACATATGCTATGGAAGCACATATTTTGGCTCCAATCATCTTTCCTTCATAGTTTCCCTCAAATTTTTCAGGAACCAAACAAGTATAAGTAACATAGAATAATTGAAAAGTAGGAATTATAAAGTAAACAAAAGTTTAAACTTCCTTAAACTTTGGAAACTCCTTTTTATGTTAAATTCAATTATTAAATTTATTCATTTAATTAAATCCAAAACTATATATTTATCTTGATCTACTTCACTTCCTTGAACTTTCAAGATTGCTCTAAAAACTAATAAGTCCTTTTAGAAGTAGTTTGGATCAAGGGCTTTTGGAATAAAATTACTACCTTAATCTAGCTAGCTGTACCAGTACAATAACATTAATCTTCCAAAACTTCCATTATGCATATATGAAATCTGGCTTCCAAAGTAGAAGTTGAGCTAATATTTTGAACCTAGCTAGCCAAAGATCAAGTAGATACATCAAAATAAAAAAAAAAATCTTTAAAAATATTTCAAATAACAGGGGCTTGCTTTGATTTGCTTAACTCTCTTCTCATTCAATCACCAAACATAATTATTAGTTGTTACCTAATCAGATACTTATAGAATTAGAAAAAAGTTAATCAAACAATGAGTGGTAAATATCTTGTAGTTAGTGTTGATTACCGATATTTAGTTGATGGTTTCTTTTTGAAATTTTCTTCTAGCAAATATTCAGTTAGAAAGAACATGAAAGATAGGTTTCATGATTTTAGATTTCAATTAAGACTATACATAATGTAACTAATTAAATGAAGATGATAAAGTCATGTTCACAAACATTCATCAAGAGCTGCCCCATATTAAGTGAAACAAAAAAAGTATTAGACATCAAACAAGAGTTTTGCCAACTCATGAACTGCTCATTGGTAACCAAATATGTCAAACAATATGCAGGTAGGCAGTAATTTACTGGTGTACAAAATGCAGTAGATACAGGGCACACTGTTGTTGATCTAATATACCCCCCCCAAAAGGGTTACTACAGGATGCAAGTTATCCTCCCTATAATGAATGGAGACAGGTGCAATGCTACCAAAGAGTCATACTGAGGTGATAATCCTAACGGCCTGAAGTTGAATCAGACTCATTTTCCTCTATCGACGCCTTTGAACTAGAAATGGTTTGAATGTCATGAGCACTCCGATTGCCTCAACCACATTCAGGATTAAGAAAACCATCTGGTCACCTGCATTTGAAGAGCTTAGATGTGAAGATATTTCAAAGGAAGAAATTAGCCATCAGCCTGTTGGTTGCTGGACCTCATTAATTTGTTGGGGTCATTCAATGTACCTCTATGATTGTTATCTTACTAAGAGGAAGGCATGTTTATGTTTTAAGACCATAAATATGAGAAACACAGCAAGTTTGAGAAAGCAAATGAAGGAGGAAGTACTGTTAAGACAGAAATCATGGTTTTTTAGAAAGTTTTTGAGGAATCAGGCTTTATAGTTCTATAAAGTTACCCAGTTTAGCATGGTATTTTTAGTTATCCAGTGTTCCAACTAGCCAGGGGAGGATGTTGATTTGTAGTTCTGAGTTCTGAGTTCAGAATCATTTGGTCATTTATCATACTTTGGACATTTCTGTGAAGGTAAATTTCCAACTGCATGTAAGTAAATCTGCAGGCTCACAATCTCAATGCATTCAACACCAGAATTGGAAATGGATGAAGCATCATCAACTGGAATTCATTTTATGGTTCTTTTTTCAAAGAGTGGATGATCTGAAATTGAAAGGGCACTTCCCCTGAATTCAGAATTATACCTGGGAAGAAAGCAGAATCCTGTCGCTTTTGTGCCCAAGAAAAGCTGCAAATACCAACAACATCATGAATAATCATAGGTCCAAAAATAGATCAATTGCCATGTTTGTCATGCAAATGTATTAAGCAAAGTATGAAATGGAGTACCCTTTATGTAACCTATGTGAGTTTGTACTATCTTGCAGGTCTTAATATGCCTTCTAATCAAATTATTCCATTTTACACTTAAAAGACCTACAAAAAACCCTTGATCTGCTATCTCACTTCAGTCTGATATTAGGAATTCTTATTGTATCAGTATCCTAATATTCCAGCCAGAGTATCTTTTCAGTAGCCATGAAGATTTCGGTGAAAGATGCTTTTAAAACACATTCTCTGGATTTTGTAGTTCACAACCTAGTTCATAAATAAGATCTTTTATATCAAACAGACATTACATTTTAGTTGTCCGATTTTTGTGGACGCCTACTGTGAGTGGTTGTACGTTAAGACACATTAAATTGGTACTTACAGTGCGCCTCCTCCAGCAGGACCAGCTGCTTTGAAAAGAGACATTGCAGTCATAGAAATGCCATTAGCAGTTCCTCTCTGGTGTTGGTCCTGTTGTTACAATATTAGGTTAGATCAATGCACTACATATTTTAGCAAAAACTAGAAATGAAACTGGAGAAACCAAGAGGAGAAAATTACCACAGCACTGTTTTGCAGAAGGAACATGCCAGTTATAATGGACACCTGACCACATTGAGAAGTTCACTAGTAAGAGATAATGAAACAACAGCTGTTGGAAATTTTACTATCAGGATCAATTAATGCATTCATCATATTCTAACACGAAAATTAAGATCGTACTAAAACATTATGATGACCGTGCTATTCCTTTTGCATACAAACATGTAATATTACTTTTTTTTTTTTTTTTTTTTCTTTTGATTCCACTTCATGGCAGCAGAATGGATTGTCAATAGAAATCTGTTATAGAACCCACATCCCCACTCTTCAAGACCTAGTTACTCAGTCTTAATTTGATGACTTTATGATCAAAATTACTAATTTTAGGCCAAGAAGTAGAAGGTTTAGAGGCAGAAGGATCAAGAATGTGTGTTGAAATCTATCAAGATGCATACTTCTGCTAACAGACAGACTTACAATTAACATCTATAATCCAGTTACTAGCAAGGGAAGAGAACCTTCAAGTTGTAAATTCACTCACAGATAGAACATTCTTTAGCACAGATGCACAATTCATAGCAATAAAGAAAATTATCTTATCTTTTTCACATTTTCTAATGAACCAAAAGGGTCAGTCACAAAAAGCAAACAACTGTGAATGTTTTATTTATTCATTAATGCTTATATGCACATCCAGATAACATACAGAATGGACTAATGGGTCCAAACTAGAGATTATTTCTGACACCAATTATCAACCAAGATATGTTAATGGAGAAGATTTCAGCTCAACAAGTGTAAGATTAAAACATATTCCAGAAACTGAGAATTAGGTTTGAGGCATACCTCTGTATAAGCCATATCATGTAGTGAAAAAACACAGTAGACAATGATAGAAGACATCAAAGGCCCATTCATAAAGAGGCTTTCATTAGAAGTTGGTTCACTTCCTTCAATTTCTTGTTCTTTTTCTTTTGCATTAGACCCACCATTGGCCGCTTCCAAAGCATCATATGAGTCTTCTCTTGATTTTTTGTTTTCATTATGTGTGTGCAATGTTTCCTGCATTAATCCAGAGATGTTAGACATGGAATCGCAGAAATAGGAAGCCATGGTATCATAGAAACATCTCACTGATGAGCGGTTACATATATGAACACTATAATAATCAAAAGTTTTGAGCTTTCTGTTCTCAGTCGGTCAGCTTCCGAGCCCAAGAGGATAAAATAAGTATTCCTTGAACAGATTGAAGAAAAGGAGAAGGCTTTAAATGCTACTTTTCAAAAACTGCTGAGGATAACTTATCACATCAAGGAATTCAAAGGGATTTGAAAGTGGTTGTGCTTACAAAATTTTATGAGAAGGAGAGTGTCAACTGCTAAGTAATATAATTTTTAGTCACATACCATAGATAATAAAAACCATGAAGACACATTGAAATAAAATCGGAGAAATGACACCTAGAACTGTTTGTTATTTGGATGTATATCAATCAGAGCATGAGCTTAAAAGAGAAGTGATGAATTCCTGGTTGAATTAGTATCACAGCCTCATATTTATCTCCTGCCCTTCTGATGAAGACAACACTTAGAATCTCAGTCAGTGTCCACAAGACAGTCTTTATGCCAAAAGTTTCTACAAGAAATTCTAGATCATTTCAATGATGCATTCCAACAATGCTCTAGTTGCATTACAAAAATTCACATCAATCTTGACCAGTGAGAAAGAGACTACTTAATAATCAAGCTCTGTTTGTGGCATAAAAAAAGGCAAAAACAAATGGTTGAAATTAAGCAATGATGACTCAACCTGAATAAAGAATAAGTATCTTTCTTATGGAAAATAAGATGCATCTGAAAGGCTAAACAGAAATGACCAAGGAACCAAACATCTGCTTAAGAAACATACCGGAAGCCAACAACAAGCAACTGTTACAATCATTGCATAAACTGATATAAACAGGCAGGGCAAGAAGTATGGAAATCTGCATCACAGACAAATGTTTTGGATCATCATAATACTCCAAATTCCAAAAAAAATAATAGAAAATTGATGAAATGAGATGCAAAATGGCATCATTATAATGAGGCAAGCTTACCTTCCAAATAGAGAATCTTCAGAGAATATATCCGGATACTTTTCTGCAGGCTGAATTAAGAAATCATTCAGAGATATAAACCAATCGCATACATGGTGACATAAAAGAAGTGTGCAAAATATAAAAAGTACTTGAGAAACAAAAAATAAAAACTTCAAAAAACGCGAGGAGACTTCAACAATCCGATTCATACTCTTCTGAAATGTATAATTCATCTCATTTCACTAATAGTTCATTCTGTAAATACTAATTTTGAAAATGTTGAGACTTTCATTTTTGGTTGCTGTTGGTAACTATTTCTAACTGCTACTAATTTTCAACATTGTTGAATTGCAATTCCTGCAGGAATCATTTTCTTTCTGCATAAGAGGAAAGGAAAAACAAGTACCTGGGCAAGGAAACCTCCCAAAGCTGGTCCAATGATCAATCCTATGCCCCATGCTGTACTAACCTACAATAAAATTAATACTCCCCATTATGAACCAATGGTGGGGCACAACACAATTAAAAAACTGTTGATAAAAAAAAAAAAGAGACTAACTCACTGTTGACAGTCCTAGAGCTTGGTATTCGTCACGGAAAATTTCAGCTGCATATGCCTGATCATGGAAGAAATTTGAAAATGTACATTGGGGGATACGCAGTGAACTAAACCATTAAACCCACTATCTCAAATGCATTAGAACAACTAAACATTCATTCAAAAAATCATATGCAGTATGAGACAAATACCTTAATTGGCCCAAGTAAACCATTCAGACTTCCAAGAAGAAACCTTGTAGAGAGGGCCATCCAGAAGTTTACACTAAGACCGAAAAGAGTGTTGAAAATAACCCTGAAACCAAATAAACAAGATTGTTGTGAGAAAACTAGGTAGAAGAAATCTTTTGAACGAACAGCAATACTTGATTGCAGAAAAATTCAAGCTGAGATTCATAGGTAATTCTGGGTACTAACACTGCGATAGTGCCTATCATTATAACAGGTTTTCGGCCATATCGATCAGCCACCATTCCCCAGGCAACAGATGTCAATGCTCTTCCAAGCATAAATGCAGACCCTTCATGATATTATGGGATTATTAGGACCACGTTATTTGGAACTAAAATGAGATTATCCATGGATATACACTTTCAACATAGAAGCTATGAAAATATAAGAGGCTCACCCACATAACCAGCATAGTAACCAATGTCTTCCTCTCTTTTTGCTATATGGAAGTCCCTAATCTGCAGACAGAAAGAATTAAAAACAAAACAAGGAAGTCTTATTTAGAAATAGACAGTACAGATTTATTGGTATATTTTATCAGGAAAAAAGAAGGTACTGAAATCCAAATGGCTATAGAAGTTGGATGTTGAATTGAGGATTTATTTAATGTAAAGAAAGGAGGAAAAAGATAGAGGAGCTGTTAGCATGCATGATCCAAAATCTCAACATTATCAGTATCTTGAATTCTAACTAATACGAAGATGAAAATCGACATGAGGTTTCACATTATTACATTACTGAAAAAATCTCGACGTTAATATGAATCCCACAAATCAACACCTACTAATGCAAAATTTTTAGTTGATATATCGACCCTGTTTACAGCATCTAGTCACTATCATGTGCAAACGGTACCTTTTACCCCCCCTGACTTTGTATTTTGATATGTCGCTTTCTTTAGTGTTCAGACAGCCTGGTCCTTCTTTTTTTTTTGTGGACCTCTTGAAACAAAGCAAAGATGTAGATTTCTTGAAATAGACCACTGGACTCATGTCACTGTTAGCTTTATTGGCTGGTTTAAAGTGTAATTAAACACCTTCAGACTAATGTGAGCAAATAAAATGATGAATTAAACTATCATCTTCCTAATTTATACTGAGAACAAGCTGGAAGATGACAATTATGGATTCCAAAATAACCTCACCATGAAATAAAGGAATGGAAAGAGAGATGATATCGGCAATGCTGAAAAGGCAAAAACAGAAAGAGATCTTAGAGAATGAATGTATGGCTTAAGTGGTGGACTATGAGTACTCTTGAATGTATAATAACAAGTAAAAAAAACCCCAAATTAAAGACTAGCATGATCTTGAAATGGTTAAAGATTTTGGACATAAATATGATGATAGTGCCCATAACTTCATGAGCTCTTATAACCACATGACCCAGAGAAAAAAGGTACAAATTGATAATTGGGCTTTATCTGGCTCCAATCAGGAGCATTCTCCAATGAAAAGCCATACTCTCTCTGCTCTCTGAGGCAGAGGAAACTTTGTCCACTTATCTTGCATCTGGCCACCAATGATAAGTCAGTATCTCTGAATTGAATGAGTTTCTCCATGAAGAGAGGAAAAGGAGGCTAACTCCATAGACTGAATCAACAATTTGCTTGCCAACTATGTCCTTAGGCAGCATTAGTTGACCATTATTTATCAACAAATGGCCAGAAAGAAGAATTTTCAATCTCATTAATGGCCTGGTAATCATAATAAAAACACTTCAGACTAAATGTGCCTCCCACGCTAACAGATTGGCAGCCTCACACATTTTCTCTCCAGGCTGCAAACGACTCTGTGATTCTGGTACTAAGCCCAATCCAGTAAATTGGACCTACGAATCATCCTTAAGCAGAGCCACTCAACCACTGGAAACTGTACTCAGTTGTAACCAAAAAGAAAAAGGAAAAGAACATTCCATAAAATATGTCATGTCAAAGAACTTTTTATTTTCCTCCCTCTTTTGATTGCTTTTGTTCCACCTTCTAAGAGCATACCCAGAGGTAGTTTCTCTTCTAATCAACGATTAGAAAATCAACTCAGTTATACCTGCCCATGATTCTGCTTTCCTCCTTTCGGCACCCGGTACATGAAATATAGCTTAAAAACAAAAATATGACCAAATATTTTAAATTCCTTTTCCGGAAAATATTAAGAAGACATCAAATTCAGCTTCACGCTTCACAGAAAGCTCTTTCTTGATTGACAAAATGTACCCATTTTCACATAACCTTACACTCCTTCACCCATCTCTACTTTTCAACTTCCAACACCAAGCCACCAAATAGCTGCGGAAAAAGGCATAGTATAATGCAAAGACGATTGAGATCAAAGAAAACGATACTACTTACCAGTGCATAGCACCACAGTCCATATAGAAAGAAGCTCCCTAATGGGTAAACCGCGTCTGGTCTCTTTAAGCTGTTCCACTCTACACCCTGAGCAATTCTGAAAGTAAACCTTCTTCAACAGCGGCACCTGCTGCTCTTCCGCCATTTGCTCCGGGACCGCCCAAAACAATGCTGCAGTTGCACCAGCGCCGTTTGGAGCCCGGGGAAACAAGATGCAGACAGACAAGGAAGCAAATAATGTAAGTGGGTGGTGCAGACTTGGTGTTTGCAAAAGGCTGTGGATCTGGTGGAGCTTAAAAGGAGAGTCTTGGCTGTTCACTTGTAACATAAGCAGTTACGTCACTCCGCCCACCCCACCCCACCCCACCCCATTATTCAAAACCCAAACAAAAACACAGAAAAATTGGAAACGTATTCGAAACAGAACCGGAGAAGACAAAAGTGATAAGGAAAAGTTGTGATTGAACAGATGGAGGATGTGGCGAGGATCAATGCACTTAAGGGCATGAGTCCGAAGCCATTAATTGAAAATTGAAATGGGTCATTGTCACAAGGGGTCCGCCAATGTACCAAATATTTTATTTGATCGTATAACCCAAGCCTACAAAAGCAAACAAGGAGATAAGAAGAGATAGAAATGAACAGGTTGAGATGAGAAAGCGAGCATCACATCATACCAGCAAGTTTATAAAGTAAATAATAAAGAGACGTCTCAGTATTTGCTTTTTGGTTTTATGGCATTTTCCACAGGCGTCTTCTGATTCCGACTGCTTCCACTCATTCTTAATTCTTTACGGCTAAACAAGTTTACGAGATCATTGAAGTTTAAAGGTTAAAGCTGGTTAAAAAATAATCTTAGGTTTGATAATGATAGAATTTGAAGGCTAAGTTTTGCTGGTACCGTATGTGCTCTTGGTTGGATGGTAGGGTGTTGTGTGGGGTGCAAGGATTGAAATATCGGTTTTTACAGATATATCGGTACTTCGATTTTACGGATATATCGGAAATATCGGTGGATATTTTTTCACAAATATCGATAGAGTGAAAATTATTTAAAATTAATAGGAATGCTTTAAAAAACTTCAAAAAATGATAAAATAAGTAAAAATACATATTTTAAAGTTATCTTGTAAGTGTAATTGACATATATATAATTAAGAAGAAAAATATCGTAAACAAAGATATATTGGTAGATTCGATATTTGAATTTTAAAAATAATATATATGAATTTTGAAAGTATATAGAGTTAGAATTGAGTTAAAAAATATTTGATTTTATTGAATAAAAACAATTTATACATAAATATAATACATATGATATTACAATAATCCTTATACTAAGGAAGAGATCGATGTGATTTCATTATATTGTTAGATGAAGATGACCCAATTTGTTGAAGATGATATTTATTTAAAAAAATTTAAAATACTTTTATTAAAACATGTTTTATTATATTTTAAATGGAAATTAAATTAATTTATATAAATATTTTATTTGAGATTTAATTTTTAAAATTTTATTAAAAATGTATAGTAACAACTTTTTTTATTAATATTAATTTATTTAATAATCAAAATAAAATTCGATAATTTATAATTATTTATATGGATAGAGGAAAATTGTTCTCATAATTTGTTTTTTTTTTTTTTTTTTTACCTCTACTAAATCTAAAAATTAAAAGGGCCATCACTTTTGAAGTTGCCCTCCAGTTGAGAGAATTCCCCTTTTCTGAAGTTGCCCTCCAGCCGAGGGAGTTCCTAAAAAAGATCTATCTTCCTCTGCCACTCTCAATCCTCGCAGGTACTAATCTAATCACGTTGATATTATTTTTTTTTGCAACCCCCGTTTGATTCCCAAGAAAATCCATCCCCCATTCGATTTCTAGGAAAATTCATCCTCGTTTGATTTCCGAGAAAATCCATTCAAAACCCCCAAAGAAAACCAAAAAAATTGCTTTTCTTTTGCTCCCTGTGTTTTCTGGATCCGTTTTAAGGTCTCCTTGCTGTTGTGCCATTGGATTTAAATTTCACGAACCCTAAATCCACGATTTTTGAGCCAGATTTTGTATCCTGTGCGCGGGCTGGACTGGTAGGAAATATCGGGAAATTTTCCGAAAAATTAGTAAAAATACCGAAATATCGGCGATATTTTCGGCGATTTTTTTAAATTCTCCTCCGGTTGCTCCGCGCGTTAGATCCACTCGCGATTTTTCTCCGATAAATCGGTGCTTCACCGATATTTCGCCGATATATCGGTGATTTTGTCGATTTTTTGCCGATTTTTCCGTCGATGGATAATCGGTGACGATAATCGTTTTGGTGCCGCCCAATATCCGATATTTCCCCGAAATATCGGTGATATTTCCCGATTTTTCAATCCCTGGTGGGGTGACGTGGAATATAAGAGAATATACTATTCAAATATAGTAGGAACAATTATTTTTTACATAACATTTATTGGAAAGGAAAAAAAATCTTAATATAGGTATTATGAAAAAGAGTACAAAAAAAAAAAATACCACAAAATAATTAAAGGCAAAAAAAATGC
Source organism: Vitis riparia (assembly GCF_004353265.1). Lineage (NCBI taxonomy): Eukaryota > Viridiplantae > Streptophyta > Magnoliopsida > Vitales > Vitaceae > Vitis > Vitis riparia. The sequence continues at coordinate 12,513,405 of NC_048443.1, forward strand.
TTAGAGATTTTGGCTCTATTTGGAAAGTGAAAATTGTTTTTTAAAACAGTTAAAGAAAATAGGTTCTCAAAATTGTTGTACTTATTAACAAAAATTTGTTTGAAAATCTAAAATATTTTTAACATATTTTTTATAAGTTTAAAGATAAATACTATATATAATATTTGTATAATTATTTTACAATTAAAAATATTCTTTGAAAATAATCCATTTTTTGTTTTTAAGAATAATTTTCTTTTCTAGGTATTATGCATGTTTTATTTTTCCTCAAAAAGAAAAAGTTGTTTTAAAAAACTATCAGAACTTAAGATCTTTGTCTCCCTTTTTCTTATCGAGAAAGTGTATTAGGTTACAATTTTTTTTTCCTCACAAAATATTTTGTTGAAATAAGTGGTAAATTTTAGTAATTTTTCTTGCTTTTTTTCCTTCTTTTTTTATTTTATTTTATTAGTTTTGAATTAAACTTTCTAAAATTCTGACATTCCCTAATCCAATTTATAAGTGAAAGAATAATTTATTAGATCTATTTATAAATCTTTTTACCCTATTTTATCATATCAACCCTATACGAATAGAAAATTTTTACAAGTTTAATTTTATTTTTTTTTTTTTTTAGTAATTTTGATTTAATACATTTAACTATAGTTTATTTGAAATTTCATCAATACCTTCCTATTATTTTTATTTATTATTTTCATTCATTTTTTCTTTATTTTTATATTAAATATTTTTATAATAAAGAAATACACTTTTATGATTAACTTTTATGTTCAATGGTGTGACAAATTAAAATGTGATTTCTTAAATATATATATATATATATATATATATATAATTAGAAATATTAGGTTAAAAGGAATCAAATAATCCTCAAATTGTGAATTTAATATTTTTCATATTTTCTTTTAAATTAATCTTTTTTTTTACGTAAATACCACTTATCATTTTAGGTATTTATATGTAAGTTTTAAAACAAAATGTTATTTTTATAAGAAAATAATGATATATTTTCAAAAATTGAGTTTTTACAAATCCTTTTAATCAAATAGGGTAGCAGTTGTTTTAATTCCTAAAACATAAAAATAAAAATAAAAATAGAAGCGTGATCAAGAGTGGCACCTAAAGAACTAAACAAAATCTTCCACCCTCACCCTAAAAGGAAGTCTTTTAAGAAATTAAAACACATGTGGACCACCAAGATTCAAATAAGGTTAAAAATCTTTGCAGGAAAAGGACAGACCATTCAAAATATTTTTTAATTAATTATTCATTAAGTCTATGTGTCGTGTTGCATGTGCCCACTATTTGCTCCATCTCACATCACCTGCGCCCACCTTTTTGGAGAAATTAAAATTCAAGTATACATATATCATTTAATGCATGAAAAGGAGTGAGAAAGAGGTGTGGGTGGGTATGATGGAATGCACCTTCTCCTCTAAATTAAAACCCCGGAATCATGCCTTCAGGAGAATCTAGTCAAGAAAATAATTAATAAATTTGTACGGCCATATGGTGTGGCAGCTCACACATGGCCTAAGATATATTTGTGGCTGCATTTTCTATTAATCGATATTGATAAAAAATAGAAATGACTGTACATTTATTTATTAAAAAATCCGAATCTCTTTGCCACTGCTCAGCCGCTTCGAACAAACTACACATGAAAGAGAATCAGAGTGCAAAGCCATTACAATGGCAATGCTTTCTTTGATCTCTCCTCGACACCGCAATTCGTTTCGATGCATTCAAACTCTTCTTTATCCATTCACTCAATCCTTTTCCACAAAACCCTTCAAACCCATTGAACAAGAGATTCTATCAAACCCTATAATCTCCCCAAATTCAACCAGTTTTGACCACTCCACTGTGCGCCAAACTCTCTCCTGCTACGCCAATGACTGGAAACGCGCACTCGAGTTCTTCGATTGGGTTCAAACCCAATGCGGCTTCAATCACACCACTGATACCTACAATGGCATGATTGACATTCTGGGCAAGTTTTTCGAATTCGATCTCATATGGGTTTTGATCCAACGCATGAAAGCAGACCCAGTTGCGTACCCCAACTGTAGGGACCCATCCCTGATGACACGTGGCACGCGTCCCCTGACGATACGTGGCACGTGATCCTATCCGAAGTATCTACATCTGGATTTCCCCAAAAGAACACGGGGCGCGCTTTCCTATCCGGACCCCTGAAATAAAGAGTACACGGGACTCACAAAACATCCTATCCGGACCACCGCCATTACTCATCCGGCGACCTTTCATATTCTACTCGGATATGTTCATCCGGATCACTGGCCAAGCCAAGCATGCCCCACTACATCATTCTAACATCCTGTCACAAATCATATTCCAATACCTGCAGAGTGAAAAGACAGAAGTGACAGCAAGTCACTTCCCACGATCTCTGACAGCCGTTCGTAGGATGAGGATGTCCCTGCCACCACCTAGTGGCATCATGGTAAACCAAAAAGCCTTCCATCATTTATGGAGGAGAGAGAATCTCCAAAGAACTATATATACAAACCTTCGCGCAAAGAGGAGGGTAAGCTTTTCAATACCTAGTAAAAGGCCAACTGTGCCCACTGCTTTTATCTCTCTTTCCATGGCTAACAAAACCATCGGAGGGTGTGTCCGGACACCCTATCCGGACGCCTTTTGCAGGAGTAACTGAATCAGGGATCACAGTTGAGATCGTACGTCCTTCCATTTGGTGACTACGTGGATCATTGGGAATACGAGGCCTCAACATTGGCGCCGTCTGTGGGAATCTTTTTCGTTGATTCAGTGACTAGCAAAGATGGCCACGCCTTCCCAAAGCCGTTCATCTGGTAGAGGAGAGGAAGACAATTCTGAATGGCGTCAAGCCATCGAAAGAAGGCAGTTAGCAAGCGAGCGACAACTGCAAACTCTCCTCCAGGAGACGACAAGGTTAAGAGAGGAAAATGCAATATTGCGAATCCAGACATCATCGACGGGGCCACCCCGTCGTCAGCACTCTAGAGGCCAAGTAGCCAACTCAAGGCCTCATCTGGAGTCGATCTACCCCGGAGCAGCGGAGGCAATCCCTGAAACACGCAACGCTAGGCCGCAGGAGCCACACACACCCATGCCTCGAGCTCCCTGTGAAGAGAGCTCAGATTCCACTCATTTCTCGTCAAAGAGACAGCGTGACAGAAGATCCCAGTTATCGGGCGCTATGCGTGCGAGACTAGGACCCCAGCAGCCTGGCAGGCCCAAGCCACCAGCAAACACCACAAGGGGAGTGCACCATGACCCTACGGTCACCCCCATACCACAAAACGTTCTCTCGCACCGTGACCCCTTGGTCACCCCCATGGTGCAGAACGTTCCACCGCACCAAGCGGTACGATCCATTGGGAAAAATCCCTCGTACGAGCCACCCATCGGCTCCATTAGCAAAAGGCTGGATGACATGCTCTCCACACCTTTCTGCTCTCATATCATTCGTTACGAGCCCCCAAGGGGGTTCCTCGTACCAAAGTTCTCTACGTACGATGGGTGCAGTGACCCCTTCGACCATATCATGCATTATCGGCAGCTCATGACCCTCGATATAGGCAACGATCCGCTGCTGTGCAAGGTATTCCCTACCAGTCTACAAGGACAGGCCCTCTCATGGTTCCATCGCCTACCTCCTAACTCGGTGGACAATTTCAGAGACCTTTCAGAAGCTTTCGTGGGACAATACCTATGCTCCGCTCGGCATAAACAGAACATCAGCACCTTGCAAAATATAAAAATGAAGGATAATGAATCCTTGAGGGAATTCGTGAAACGATTTGGCCAAGCTGTCCTACAAGTGGAAGCTTGCAGCATGGACGCTGTCCTACAGATCTTCAAGCGAAGCATCTGTCCAGGCACCCCATTTTTTGAATCACTAGCTAAGAAACCTCCCATGACGATGGACGATTTGTTTCGACGTGCGAACAAATACTCCATGCTTGAGGATGACGTACGGGCAGCCACCCAGCAAGTATTGGTTGCCGGACAGCCGTCCAAAGGGAATATAGAAGGAAGCGCTAAACTTCCGGACAGGCCAAGGCCATCCGATCGAAGGCAAGAAGGGCCAAGCCGCCCGGAAATGCCACCCCTCACACCACTCTCTATAACTTATGAGAAGCTTCTCCCTATGATCCAAAGCATGTCGATTTCAGGTGGCCCAGACCCCTCGGATCGGACCCATCCAGGAGAGATCATAGCAAAAAATGCGCTTACCACAAGGAGCATGGCCATACAATGGAGACGTGCAGAAGCCTCCAGTATTTGGTGGAAAGGCTTATAAAGGCGGGACATTTAAGGCAATATCTCCGCTCAGATGCCGGAGATAGAGACGCCTCCCGGGGCCACGACTCTGGAACCCCCGCAGTTCCAGCCGCCCCCAAAGCCATCATAAACTACATTAATGGAGGTCCATCGGATGAAGAGATAAATTCCAAACGAAAGAGGCAAAAATTATTACGAGAGGCAATGGTGCGTGAGCGTGTCAACTCCATCCGACCTGGGATAACCGGAGGAAGCCCTCACCCCATAGACGGGACAATCATTTTTCCACCAGTAGACCCCACACGGATATTACGTCCGCACCGCGACGCCCTCATTCTATCCTTAGGGATAGACAAATTCGATGTAAGACGCATCTTAGTTGACCCAGGCAGCTCAGCTGATCTGGTACAAGCATCAGTCGTAAGCCACATGGGACACGATTTAGTCGGTCTCGAAAACCCTGGGAGAATCCTGTCCGGATTCAACGGGGCATCAACTATTTCCTTAGGAGATATTGTACTACCAGTTCAAGCTGGCCCAGTCACTCTCAACGTCCTATTTTCGATGGTACAAGATTTGTCACCCTTCAATATTATCTTGGGGCGCACATGGCTGCACTGCATGAAAGCCATCCCCTCCACATATCATCAGATGGTAAGCTTTCTTACTGAGGATGGGCAAATCAACCTTTACGACAGTCAGCTAGCTGCTCGCCAATGCTACCAGATAGCAAGAGAACCAGGGACCAGTCAAGAGAATGAACCTCTCCCTGAGTCCACGCACGCACTCGACCAATAGCAGTCACTGTGCCCGGCGGACAGAGATCCCTCGGTAGCAGATCCCTTGCAAACAATCCAAATTTCGGAAGAGGATGCTCACCTTACTCATATCAGTTCCCTCTTAACACCTGAAGAAACCCAGAACATCCAAGACGCCCTCCGACAAAACCATGACATTTTCGCATGGGCGCACTCTGATATGAAGGGAATTCATCCATCAATAGTCTCTCATAAGCTTAACGTTTTACCAACAGCGAAACCCATCCGGCAGAGGGTTAGACGTTTCCACCCGGACAGACAAAAAATCATCCGGAATGAGATCGACAAGCTACTGGAAGCCGGATTCATCAAAGAAGTGGATTATCCGGACTGGTTGGCAAATGTAGTAGTGGTACCCAAAAAAGAAGGCAAATGGCGGGTCTGCGTTGACTACACCAACCTCAATAAAGCGTGTCCGAAAGACAGTTTCCCCTTGCCACGAATAGATCAAATTGTGGATTCCACTGCTGGGCAAGGGATGCTCTCCTTCCTGGACGCTTTCTCCGGATACCACCAAATCCCCATGGCCCCGGATGATCAAGAGAAGACAGCCTTCATAACGCCACACGGACTTTATTGTTACAAAGTTATGCCATTTGCCTCAAAAATGCTGGCGCCACTTATCAAAGACTGATGACAAAGATATTTAAACCTCTAATCGGCCGTACAGTAGAGGTATATATCGACGATATCGTGGTCAAAAGCAAAACCCGAGAAGAGCACGTTCTCCACTTACAAGAAGTTTTTTACCTCCTAAGGAAGTTTGACATGAAGCTAAATCCTTCTAAATGCGCCTTTGGCGTAAGTGATGGAAAATTCCTGGGATTCATGGTCAGTCAAAGGGGGATAGAGGTTAGCCCAGATCAAGTCAAGGCAGTCATAGAAACACCACCCCCCAGGAACAAGAAGGAATTACAGCGCCTCATAGGCAAGCTTGTCGCCCTAGGGCGTTTCATAGCCTGTTTCACCGATGAGCTACAACCCTTCTTCTTGGCAATCCGCAAAACGGGAGCAAGCGGATGGACGGACAACTGTCAAAACGCTTTTGAAAAAATTAAACGGTGCCTCATGCAACCACCCATCCTAAGCAGCCCTCTCCCCAGAGAAAAATTATATATGTACCTGGCCATCTCAGAGTGGGCAATTAGCGCTGTCTTATTTCGCTGCCCATCGCCCAAGGAGCAGAAACCCATCTACTACGTTAGCAGAGCGTTAGCAGATGTAGAAACCAGATATTCAAAAATGGAATTAACGGCCTTAGCGCTTTGAAGTGCCGCTCAGAAACTCCGCCCCTATTTCCAAGCACACCCAGTGGTCGTGTTAACTGACCAACCCCTTCGCAATATCCTACACAAGCCGGACCTAACCGGGAGAATGCTTCAATGGGCCATAGAATTGAGTGAATTTGGAATTGAGTTCCAACCCAGATTGTCCATAAAAGGCCAAGTCATGGCTGACTTCATACTGGAGTACTCCCGAAGGCCCATCCAACACGAGGAGCCAAGTGAAAAACAATGGTGGACTTTACGGGTTGATGGGGCCTCCCGATCGTCTGGATCCGGAGTAGGGCTCCTGCTGCAATCCCCAACCGGAGAGCATCTAGAGCAAGCCATCCGGCTGGGATTTCCCGCCTCTAACAATGAAGCAGAATATGAAGCCATCTTAGCCGGATTGGACCTCGCTCTGGCTCTATCCGTCTCAAAACTCCGAATCTATAGCGATTCCCAACTTGTGGTAAGACATGTTCAGAAAGAATATGAAGCCAAGGATGCACGCATGGCGCAATACTTAAACAAAGTAAAGGACACCTTGCAGCGATTCGCCAAATGGACGATTGAGAAAATCAGGCGGACTGAAAACTCGCGTGCCGACGCCCTAGCAGGCATAGCCGCTTCTCTTCCCGTCAAAGAAGCTATACTATTGCCTATATATGTGCAAGCCAAGTCTTCCGTCACTGAAACCTCCACTTGCCATACCATTGAGGAAAGCAAAACAGACGACAAAGGCTGGATGAAAGCCATCATCGAGTATCTCCGAACAGGCACCCTGCCCGAAGAAACTAAGCAAGCACACAAGATCCGGGTGCAAGCCGCCCGCTTCACCCTAATAGGGGGGCATCTGTACAAGCGATCCTTTACAGGTCCCTACCTCAGATGTCTAAATCATTCAGAGGTGTTGTACGTATTAGCTGAATTACACGAAGGAGTATGTGGAAATCATTCCGGAGGTCGGTCTCTGGCGCACAGGGCCCATTCGCAAGGTTATTACTGGCCTACGATGAAAAAGGATGCGGCAGCATATGTCAAAAAATGTGACAAATGTCAAAGACATGCCCCCATTCCGCACATGCCGTCAGGAGAATTGAAAACAATCTCAGGACCCTGGCCCTTCGCACAATGGGGCATGGACATAGTAGGACCTCTACCAGCCGCACCCGCCCAGAAAAAATTCCTGCTTGTAGCCACGGATTACTTCACTAAATGGGTAGAAGCCGAAGCCTATGCCAGCATCAAAGATAAAGATGTCACCAGATTCGTATGGAAAAACATCATCTGCCGCTTTGGAATCCCCCAGACCATCATAGCAGACAATGGCCCACAGTTTGATAGTATCGCATTCCGGAATTTTTGTTCAGAACTAAACATCCGGAACTCATACTCTACGCCACGATATCCCCAAAGCAATGGTCAAGCGGAGCCACAAACAAAACACTAATCACTGCCTTAAAGAAAAGACTCGAGCAAGCCAAAGGAAAGTGGGTGGAGGAACTACCCGGCGTCCTGTGGGCTTATCGAACCACACCCGGACGTCCAACAGGAAACACTCCCTTCGCCCTCGCATACGGTATGGACGCAATCATTCCTACTGAAATAGGCTTACCCACTGTCTGGACCGAGGTGGGAAGGGAGAATGATGCAGATACAGAGTTAGGAAGAAACTTAGACTGGGCGGACGAAGTAAGAGAAACTGCAGCCATCCGGATGGTAGACTACCAACAAAGGGCATCAGCTCACTACAATCGCAAAGTAAGGCCCAGAAGTTTCAAAAATGGTACGCTGGTCCTTAGAAAAGTTTTTGAAAATACTGCTGACATGGGATCAGGAAAATTCCAAGCCAACTGGGAAGGCCCCTACATAGTGTCTAAAGCAAGTGAAAGTGGAGCCTATCATCTACAAGAACTAGATGGAACCCCGTTGCAGCGACCATGGAATGTATCTAATCTAAAGCAGTATTACCAATAAAGGATGAGGCAAAATGAAGAAGTATATTTTATTGATAATGATGTCATACAAAAAATCTCCGGACTACAAAATGCAAAGAGAAGATAGCAGTAAAAATTCTTTACAAAAAGAAAAGACCCTCATTGAGCAGATTTGCGGCGTAGCTTCTCCTCTTCACCCGGAGGAATTGAAGGGACATCCCGTTTGATTCCATGCTTCTTCATACAGCAGCGATAGCCAAAGAAGTACATTTCATCAACTTGCTTCTGGTACTCCGCTTCAAGTTCCTCCCTTTCCGCAGCAAACTCACCCTTCAGCTCTTCTTTTTGCGCTGATAAGCGCAACTACAACTCTTCTCTCTGCCTCTTCTCAATGGACACCTCTGTCCGGAGTTGCCTTACCTCCCTCCTCAAAAGAGCCATCTTGTCCTCCGTCTCAAAAAGGTGGGCTTCCATAAAATCCTCCCGGCTCTTCGCCTCAGCAAGCTCCTCTCGAAGAGCCTCGTTCTCTTCTCGAGCGGTAGATGAACTAGCTTCAGCCTGCTCCACTCTCAAGCGCAACCTCTTCATCATTTTTCCGCTGAGACACGAAAGATTTCGTGTAATCAGCAGTCTCCAGCAGGTCAGAAAGAAGGTCGCGTTGACGAGCCTCACCGCGAAGGCCACTCACCAGCTGCAGGAAAACACTCAAGCAAAGAAAGGCAAAGTTACAAACCACGTAACAAACGCATCAATATAAAAGAATCAAGACACAAATTATACCATCTCCACCGTCTCGAACATCTTGGCTGAAGGCACTCCAACGTCAGAACCAGAAGGAATCCGTTTTAGCTTCTCTTCCATCTCCGCATAGCTAAAAGGGCTAGCAGAGTTGAAAGTGGCATCATAAAAAAGACTCCCCTCCAAGGTGGCATTGGAAAGTGATTCCTCCTCCGGGACCATAGCTTCAGCATTCTCAACCGGTTGGGTCTCTTTGGATGGAACCTCATCTGGCACCAACACTGGGGTGGCTGGGTTTTCTTCCGCCATCTCCGCCTCATTGCCTTCCGGGTGACCCTCCTGGACGGATGAGCAGCTGACCTTGATGCTTTCTAAAAATCGACCCTCAAGCTGCCTAGCGAGGCCAGATTTCAAATCGCGTACCGGACGCGACCTTCTCCTGGTTGGTCCCCTCACAGGTACAAAGGCACGAGGGCTCGGCTCATGAGAAGGCAACCCCTGGTTATCCGCCCTCATTTCTCCTATTGGGGGTGTCGCAGGAGGCAAGGTCGCAGCGCTAGAGGCCCGGGCCGCAGCCACATCCGGATGAGGGGAGCCGGGTTGATTTATTGAAGGCGCTTCCTCAGTCAGAAGAGCCATCCGAACGTCCGGCGCCATTGAGGGCCCCGAAAGATTTAGCCCCTAATAAATTCAAAACCGCTTGAGACAGAAGGCGGGAGAGGATTTTCCGGCTCTTGTATTGTACATTCCTTTTCATAGCCAATGGGAGGCGGTACAAACTCCTTCGGAGGAGTTGGGATTTTCACTGCCTTTCCCTTCTTCTTCTTACTCAGCTTCTTCTTCTTTTTCGCTGGAGCACCAGCAGGTGGAGAGGACGCGGGCCGTTTCCCACCCGGAGCCTTCCGCAGGAGCCCCTCTTGTCTTTTCCTCTCCCGCTTGTTGAGACGGGCCTTGCATGTCCGGGCATCTGCCTTCCGCGCCCCCTCGTAGAAGGGAAGGTCTTCAAGGGTAAAATGCTCCCCAGCTACCACTTCTTCAGGCAGCCACCTCGGGAGTATGTTCACCACGTATGCCTGAGGCCCCTGGACGACCAAGCGGAGGTTCTGTGCAGAAAGAAGCAGCTCGCAACTCCGCTCGGCCGACGTGATTTCGAAAAGCCTCTTCAAACGGTCGAACGAGGCCTTCTCCACCCAGTCCACCAGTTTTCCCCTTTTATTCTGGCCTACACCCAAGCAAGCACAATATGTCAGCCACCTAAACAATGCTGACTTACAAACCACGCAAAAACAGGAAGTAGCCTAAGTTATACCTGGAACCTTCAGCGACTTTTGGGAGCAAAGGGCCTATCCGGATGCTCCGCCAAACCTGCCCACACGCCCTTGACCAGCACCTGCCCCTTGGCGGCCCTTTTCGTCGAATCTGGCAGGTTGGTCACCAGTTGCAGAGATGGAAGGCTGGCAACGAAGCTAAAGATATTACTCTTCACCTTCTTGATCGAATAAACGAAGAGAACCTCCAGTAGTGAGAGGTCCAAATTAAACAACATACTCAGGATGCTGCACCCCATCAGCACCCGAATCATGTTGGGATGTGCATACACTGGAGGAATCTGGGTGAAATGCAGAAATTCCTTGACCAAAGACGGAAGGGGGAACCGGAGCCCAGCATTGAACTGCTCCTTAGTAAAGAAGATCGCGTTATCTTCCGGTTTCTCAGGCACCACACCCTCTCCATCAAAAAGCTCTACAGATACACCATTTGGAATACAAAACCGCTCGCAGAACTCCTTAGCATTTAACTTTTCCACCGATTTCTCAGTACGAGCGTCACCAGACGGGCGAGGTGAGGTAACTTCCTTGTTGGCAGACATTTTATAGCCTAAAGATGAAGTAGAATATGCATGGAAGAAATCCAACAAGTCAAACAAAACCTCAAACCCTACCCCACAGAAAATTCAAATACCCCACCAAAAGCGCAGGGGGGGCAACAGAAACCCCAAACATACCCAAAACGCAGAAAACCCTAGAAGCTAACATCAACAGTCAGTCACCCAAACAGTTTTTCCAAGCAAAATCAGAAACAAACCGAGAAAAGAGAATACAAGAAGGAGAGAAACCAGAATAGCATACGTACCAAATGTAAACTGGAAAGAAGGGTCAAAAATCGCAAGTGCAGTCGACGTCACCAAATGCTGCCGGTACACTCACAAGCGAAGACACACAGTAGCAGATGAAGCAATAACAAAGAAAATGCAGTAAGAAAAATGCAACGGGAGGCCACAGGCTGCTATTTATAGGAGACAGCCCCTCGGTATTCCAAACGTTCAGCAAATGTTATCATTAAACCGACACATTGCCTAGGGAATACCCAGAGACGGCGGCTCGCCATAAAGGCTCTCCTGTCCCTTCGCCCCCGCTCGCCACGTGGTCCAATGAGCACAAAAAGCAAACTTCGGTTTCAAAAAGCAATCATTCTTTTTTAACCCACCCATTTTGCTAAGGCAAAATCGACAAGTTAAAAAGGGGGGCATTGTAGGGACCCATCCCTGATGACACGTGGCACGCGTCCCCTGACGATACGTGGCACGTGATCCTATCCGAAGTATCTACATCCGGATTTCCCCAAAAGAACACGGGGCGCGCTTTCCTATCCGGACCCCTGAAATAAAGAGCACACGGGACTCGCAAAACATCCTATCCGGACCACCGCCATTACTCATCCGGCGACCTTTCATATTCTACTCGGATATGTTCATCCGGATCACTGGCCAAGCCAAGCATGCCCCACTACGTCATTCTGACATCCTGTCACAAATCATATTCCAATACCTGCAGAGTGAAAAGACAGAAGTGACAGCAAGTCACTTCCCACGATCTCTGACAGCCGTTCGTAGGATGAGGATGTCCCTGCCACCACCTAGTGGCATCATGGTAAACCAAAAAGCCTTCCATCATTTATGAAGGAGAGAGAATCTCCAAAGAACTATATATACAAACCTTCGCGCAAAGAGGAAGGTAAGCTTTTCAATACCTAGTAAAAGGCCAACTGTGCCCACTGCTTTTATCTCTCTTTCCATGGCTAACAAAACCATCGGAGGGTGTGTCCGGACACCCTGTCCGGACGCCTTTTGCAGGAGTAGCTGAATCAGGGATCACAGTTGAGATCGTACGTCCTTCCATTTGGCGACTACGTGGATCATTGGGAATACGAGGCCTCAACACCAACCATGTCACTTTTCGTTTCGTGTTCAAGCGCTATGCAACGACGCATCTAGTTGAAGAAGCGATGAATGCTTATTATAGAACTGAGGAGTTTAATCTGAGAGATGAAACTTCGTATTCGAATTTGATTGACGCGCTTTGTGAGTATAAGCATGTAATAGAAGCTGAAGAATTGTTCCTAAGAGAGAGCAAAGACTTGGTTTTTAACGATGATGTGAAAATTTATAACATTATTCTTCGTGGGTGGTTCAAAATGGGGTGGTGGAAGAAGTGTAGGGAGTTGTGGGAAGAGATGGATAGGAGAGGTGTTTGTAAAAGTCTATATTCTTATTCGATATATATGGATATACAGTGCAAGAGTGGGAAGCCATGGAGGGCCGTGAAATTGTATAAGGAGATGAAGAAGAAGGGAATTAGGCTGGATTTTGTGGCGTATAACACGGTCATTCGTGCCATTGGTCTTTCCGAGGGTGTCGAATTTTCAATTCGGGTATTTCGCGAGATGAAAGAGGTGGGTTGTGAGCCCAATGTTGTGACTTACAATACAATTATCAAGCTGTTGTGTGAAAATGGGAGAATTAGAGAAGCCTATGGGGTGTTCGATGAAATGCGTGAGAAGGGTTATGCACCAAATGTGATTACTTATCACTGCTTTTTCGGGTGTATTGAGAAGCCTAAACAGATTCTCAGGACGTTTGATAGGATGATCAATAGTGGGGTTAGGCCTAGGATGGACACTTACGTGATGCTTATGAAGAAGTTTGGGAGGTGGGGATTTCTTCGACCTGTTTTTATTGTTTGGAAGAAAATGGAAGAACAGGGTGTAGTCCGGATGCGTGTGCGTATAATGCTCTTATTGATGCTTTAGTGCAGAAGGGTATGGTAGATTTGGCTCGGAAGTATGAGGAAGAGATGTTAGCAAAAGGGCTTTCTGCTAAACCAAGGGTAGATCTTGGGACCAAGCCCCATACTGAATGATCTCTTGATGGGTGTTAGTAGTTCATAGGCCTACGGGAAGATTGATACTACCTGCATAATGCTTATATTGGAATTTAGGAGATTTAACCCCACTGCTAGATTTGTTGCTGGGAAAATGTAGAATTTTGTGGATAGCAAAATGAAGATGTACACCAGGGAGATACAAGTGAATAGCATAACAAAAGATGTACACTGAAGGACTTTGGCCGAGCCAAGGGAGAGGGGTGGTTAGATTATTCAATGATTTTTGACAATGACTGATCAAGATTTGGCTGAATTGGCATCTATTCCCCGCTTGTAAGAATTGAAAATTTTCCAGCCTATTTTCATCGTCTGCAAGGAGGAATAAAAGCTTCTGCATGACTTCTCATGTGGTGCTTGATCGGTGATACAAATGGCTTGGAAGCATATGAAAAGGTTTCAGCAAAGAGATTTCTTTCTGATGATTTTCTGGTGAAGGCTATTTTCAGGACTTCAAGTTTCTTTTAACACATCGGGCATGCAATTCTGGTAACCTTGATAATAATAAGGCAACTGATTCGTAGATTTGTAGAATAATTGAATGCTCAAGCTCTTGTACCAGAAGCAGCTTGTGTTTGCTATTAATGTTGGCTTACATCTCATTTTAGGAAATTGATTCTTTTTTAGTTATTTCATTTCAGAACTCGGGTCCTGACTCCTGGTATTGGTATTGTTCATCAACTGGGAGAAGTTCACAATAGTAGCCTGCTGAGCAATTTCGCCACAAACTGTTTGCTGATATCCTTGTAAATTGTGGTCTATGTATTTTATAAGTCTTTCCAAAAGGGTTCCTAAGATGGTGATATTCCTTGTATCCAGTTTCTTTGTTTCTTTAATTTTTCTTCATTTTCTTGTTCTAAGCTTTGCATGATTGATTAAAGGTCACTGCGGGCTAGACTATGTTGAATTATCTATATATACATATATCACATGAATAATTATGAACTTGGGAATTAGGTATGATATAGAGTTTGTTTGGTAGTGATTTTATAAAATGCTTTTAATATTTTTAATACTTGAAAATTTTTATAATTCAAATGTTAGAAATACTAAAAATGTTTTCTAAAATCACTCACAAATGCATTCATAGTGTAATTTTTTCGTTTTTAAGGAAAAATTATTATGTTTGATATTTTCCTATCGATCATATTTTGTTCTTCAAACCAACTCCAACCTTGTTTTTCCATACCAAACCCAGTGCTTGCACCATCAAGAGAAATATAGCTCCATTGTAAATTATCCTTGACCAAAATCTTTAAGTTATGTTTGATTCTCATAAAATTTGAGGGAAAGAAAATAGAAAATAAAAAAAAATTAGATTTAAAGTTAATAAATTAGTTTTATATGTTTTTTTTTTCATCTCATTTTATTAATTTTTTTTATTTTGATATAAAAATTAAATAATTTAAAAATCCATAGTTTGAGTTTTTTTTTTTTAATATATTTGATTTTCTTTCCCATTTTCCATATTAAAACAATTTTTTGAATTTTAAATTATTTATTATTATTATTATTATTATTATTATTATTATTATTATTATTATTTTGGTTCTTTTTGAAGAACATATAAGAGAGAAATCCCTATTGAATCCTCATTATTTGCCAGCGAATGAAGATGGTGTTTATTTTGGTTCATGGGTGGTTCGCCAAGGGTGCTAAGAAATGGAAAAACAGAATGTTATGGAGAAAAATTTTGTCATTTAATATTTACATAAAAGAAAAAAAATGAAGCTATATTTGGTTTCTAAAAGTACTAAAAAAAATATTAAATAATTTTTTTTAATCATATTTGGTTTTAATATGAAAAATATAAAAAAAAATCAAATATAATTAATATTAATAAGAAATTTACATATTTTAAAATTATTAAGGAAAAATAAATGAAATAAGTTTAAAATAACATATAAAATAATTTATTAATTTTAATTTTTTTTTTCATTTTTTCATTTTTTTTTTACTTTTTTTATTTATTTATTTTCTTTCCCTTTTTTTTGTCCTCATATTTTTCAACAACCAAACGTACCCTAAATGAAATGTGTTGGAAGAAGGGAATAAAAATAATTTTATAATGGTTTTGTTTCTCTAGGGTTTATTTATGTTATATATATATATATATATATATATATATATATATATATTTCTATTTAAAGTAGTTGCCCTTCGAAAATCTCTGCAATCTTTTAGGGTTATGACTGGGTGGGAAATTCGGTCAAACAGGTGGTGAGAATGGTTCGTGCCACGCGCAGAAGTTTGATGATCTTGGTGAGGAAATAATGTCATATATCTTGATGGTAGGTATTTTTACTTTTTTTTTTGTTACCCGACAACCTCTTAATATTTTTTGTCTTAATTATAATTTACGATGATAAATATATTAATTTAATAATTTAAAATAAATTTTAAATTAATTTTATCAAACAATCTTAATACTTAAAATAAAAATTAAATAATAAATTTTAAGTTAATAACTAAAGAATAATTTAACTTAAATCAACTTAAATAATTAAGTAATAAGTATTAAGTTTTACTAAACATCCTTTAATATTAATAAAATTATTTTTATATATTTAAATATATTACTTTTTATCAAACAACTTTAATTTAAGCAACGAGTTTTAAGTCAATAATTAAAAAATTATTTAATTTAAAGTTAATTTAAATTATTAAGTAATAAGCAAGGATGAAAATATTGGTAATCACGGATATATCGAATATATCGGAGATATAACGACGGATATTTTGGAAAAAAATATCGGTAAACTTAAAATTGTTAAAAATTCATGAAAATGTAAGGAAAACTCATAATAATATAATTAGAAGTATAATAGACATTTTAAAGTTATTTTATTGAAAATTTTGATATATGTATAACATGATTTATCATATTTGATAATAATATCGTATGCATCGATAAAAATGTGAATTTTATAAGTGTACAATTATTATTAAATTACACATAATATTATGATATTTGATTATAATATGTCTAATTTTAAAATATATATTAGTATTAAAATATGATTCATTTAATTCAATTATATTAAACAATATAAAATAAATTATGATATATATATATATATATATAATTTTTTAATATTTAATTAATTATTAATGATATTAAAAACATTATGAAGAAAATTATATAATTTTATATTTTTGGTAATTAATTAAAATATTTTGCATTTAATTATAAAATAATTATAATTAATTTGCTCTTTAAAATATTCTTTTAATATTTTCTTTATATAATGAGTTTAAGTATATATAAATTTATTGCATATTATATATCAAATGGCAAGTTAGCCCAGATGGTAAGTGGGTGAAGGTTTGGGGTTTAAATCCCCTCGGCCCCAAGCAAATGGGAGGGTTGACCATGCATGATACACGATATTTCAACGATATAGACATTTTCTTCCTTGGTAATAAGTAAACCCTTGTAATGTTAATAAATTATTTTTATATATTTAAACTTATTTTACTTATTTTTAACTCTTTCATTTAAATATAAAGATTAATTAATTTTAAAATATATAAGTTTTTAACCACCACTCCAAAGAAAATATATTAATTAAACAAATTTTTAATTGATAAATTATTAATTTATTAAGGAATTTCTTATTTTCTTAAAATAGTATATCTAATATCAATTAATTGTAATTAAGCGAATTAAGTTTATATATATATTTTACGAACGGGCTATTTTTTTTAATGTATTTTGTTTAAACAAATAAAATTAATGTATCTAATTTTATGTTATTTAAACAAGTAACACTATACATATTTTACAAAGGTTTTTAAATAAATCATATGGATTTAGTTGCATATTAAAAAATTATTAATTTATATAATAAGTGAGTCTTATACGTAACTACATATTTTTCTATAATGTATCTGTAGACCCCGCATTTCGGCTCATGCGTTTCCCACTCGATGGCGAGCTCGATTTTTATTTGAAAAATGATCTATTATTTATTAAAAAAATATGACTTTGAGTCACCACTTATTTTTTTGTTTTATTTTTAAAGGGTAAACAAAATAAGAAAGAAAAACCCTAAGTGTGACTCCTTACTTTGGAAAAGGTGGTATGTGAAAAACCGCATCCGGTTCGAGGGTCAGGTTACTTATCAGGAAGGTACGGTAAGGACTGTAGCACCCCTCTAAGTCCCTAAAGTCGGGTCTCTACTAATAAAATGAAACAATCATGGCAATTGATGAGGAAATCAATGAATACTCAGAGTGATCATGCATACGTGAGAATCTAAACATGTATACCGAAAATGACCAGAGTAGGGAGGGATGCGTACCTGGGCCACGAACGAGCAATGCGCTATCATAAAAATGGAGTCAGTGTATAATAAATAGCGCAAAACATATCACATGTGTCACCAAATAGAAATGAAAAACAATTTGAGGGAAAACTGGATTTTTGAAATTTATTTGAAAATTGGAGTCTTAAAGATTATTTGAAAATTAGAATTTTAGAAATTAAATTTGAAAGGAATTGAAATTTCGGAAAACTAAATCTGGGAATCGGGATTTTGAAGAATTATTTAAAGACCGAATTTTAATAAACAAATGAGTGAATAAATAAATGAATGAAATAATAATAATGATGAAATTAATCGTTAAACAACTGAATGTGAATAGTGGAATTTCTGATATTGAAAATTAAATTTGGAAAACGGAATTTTGAAAAATTGAACTTTAATTATTGGAATTTGTAAAATAAATGAATGGAATAATAATAATAATAATGAGAATAATATTTAAACGAATGAACGTGAATAGTGGAATCTTTGAGGTTGAAAGTTTGAAGAGTTATTTAGAAATGAGATTTTAAATAAAAGAATAAGTAAAAAGATAAACGAATGGAATAATAGTAATAATGATTAGGTAAATAATTGTGAACATTGGGAAGTGAACTTGGGAATTGGAAAATTGAAAAATTATTTAGAGAAGGAATGTCGGAAAATTAAATTTCAAAAATTGGAAACCCGAAAAATTATTTTAAGGACGGAACGCCGGAAAATCAAATTTCGAAGATTGGAAACCCGAAAAATTATTAAGGATGGAATGTTGAAAAATTAAATTTCGAAAAGTGAAAACCCAAAAAATTATTTTAAGGATGGAACGCCGAAAAATTAAATTTCAAAAATTAGAAACCCAAAAAATTATTAAGGATGAAATGTCGGAAAATTAAATTTCAAAAATTAGAAACCCGAAAGATTATTAAGGATGGAATTTTTAAAATAAATAAATAAGTAAATAAAATAATTTAAGTTTGGGAGGTCAAAGTTGTGAAAATTATATATATTTAATAGGAGTTTTTTTTTATAATTAAATTAAAAATGAAATTTTGAAAATGAATCTTTGGCATCAAAAGTTGGAAAAACTAAGAAAATCATAAAAATAGGAACTTAGCATGGCAAACAGGCGTGCACTTAAGAAAAGCAAACAAACAAATAATAATAATAATAATAATAATAATAAACCACAAACCCATAGAAACCCATTTTCCCATCAACCCAATCCACGTGGGGCCTTAAATGCAAGTGAATGAACTCGTGTGACTCACTAAATCTATTTGCAACAGCCTTTGCCAACCTTCTGCCACCCACAATGGTCAACAACAACGCAAATAATTGGATTATAAAGGATTCAAGGCTTTTTTTTTTCTTCTGCACCATCAAAGTCATATCTTCCCTCATGAGGATCATCTGCACCTCCAACTGATAGCGGTTCATACACTCTTAAAGATGATACAAATGTTTGCCACAAAGGTCCTTATTCTCCATAATAGCTCTCTAGATATTTCATGACACCTCAATGTATTTTCACTGTTATTGCCTCGGGTTCATGGAGAGGTTATAATGGGTCAGTAGGATTCAGGGCGACCAAGAGGGATGAAAATACAAGATGTTCAGTCGGTGTCTAGGTGCTGCTATTCATACCAATGGGAAAATCAATGCTCTGTAATGATGTCGTTTAGTGAGGAAACCCATTGAACGTTTCTTCAAACCATGATCTATTTTCACCATATTGGCTGCCAAAAAAAGAATAACGCTGACGAAGCCGAAGTGTTGAATCATCTGAAGTCTTTTCTATTCAGTTATGTTCTTCCATGTCATCTAAACCTTGTGAACATATACCCATGCAAAAGTTTGCAGTCAAACCCAGATTTCCTCTCTCACAGTTCATGCACTGAACATGGTCCAAGAACAAGGAATAGCCACAACAAAGAAGAAATCATGGAAACAGAGCATGAAAATAAGAGATGAAAATATCCTCGAATGAGACTTCATTCGTGGGTCATCCGTGAGCCCTCTGACTAGGTGAGAAGAACAATATCAAATGCAAATATTGGCATGATTTTTGGGGCATTTCGCAACAGAGATAAGACATGCTCAGATTAACAATACCAAACATGAATGCACGGTTATATCTCAATAAGCAACAAGTGGCCTTCATTATCCACTCCAAACAAAACAACAAATATCCAAAATATCAATAAGAAAATGCAAAGGGATAGCAAGAATCTGAAACAAACCATAGCCTGTTGCATTCATGGGATAGCAAGAATTCGAATCAAACCATAGCCTGTTGCATTCATACCTGAGGAAGTCTTTTTCAGCAAGACCAGCAAGACTCCAAGCTTTTCTCTAGAAAATTCGTCCGCTACCTTGCTTTTCTTTTTCCTTTAGCTTCCTTCTCCAACTGGTCTCTATCCTCTTCCTCCTTACCCTGTTCCTATCTTGTTTGGCAAGCCACTACTTGCCCTATTGTTCCTCACATCAACAGCATGGCCCTCCAATCACCAGCATGGCCCCTGCCATCTTGACTTGCTGGACATCCCATCTCTCGTAGTTGCTTTCATGCCGAAAGGGAGGTCCCCCCTCCTCACTAAATCCCACTCCGAGATCATCCTTGAAATGCCACCTTGCTTCAACTTATAAAAATAATAAAAGAAGGCAATAATAATAAAAATCATATCATTGAACCAATACACTTGGTTTAAAACAGGGGTCTACACAAACATGACGAGAAAAAAAGTCTAGAGAACAAACCGGCTCTAATCTCAAGTGGTAAGCATGTTCAAATGCATTTTGAAGTGGGAAAAACAGTTTTGTGGTGGAAATGAAAATTAATTTCTAAATATTTCTATTATTTTCATAAATAAAAGTGATGAAGCTATTGAAACATTGGGTTTTTAATTCAAGGTTTTTAAATTACTTAAAAAATTAAAATATTTTAGAATGATATCATTAGATGTTGATATATTTTTTACATTTCTTAAAAGAAATGTGAGAAATTTTTATTTGCCTCGGTTGAGTCCTTGAATTCTCCAAATTAATATTTTATTACCTATTTTAGATTTGTCCCTTTATATTAATTATTTAGAAAAAACAAAAATTTTATGTAAATATAAATAAAATCAATCACTCAAATTAACGCAGATATAACATAGAAAAATCACATAACAACCTACTAGGTATAAAAAACCAGGAGTGATCTCTCAATCATTAAATAATTTATTAAATATGTGAAAAAGGTATATAATTTTACTTGATCAGATACACCTACTCCCTAAGGTCTTATATTGTCATCTGACATTTGTTGTAACCGAAAGTTACTCTAAAAAAAAATATCTTGAAAATTTAAAAGTTAAGGATAAAGTTTTTTATGAATGATTATATTTTCTCTACTAGGTTCATGAAAATCCACCACATATTTCAAATAGAATCTCTATTTATATTTATAATTTTTCTTTTTAGAATTATGAAGAGTTTTTTAATTATAAAATATTTTAAAGATCATTTTTAAAATCAAATACCAATTTAAAGATAACTACAATTTTAAAACTTACTAAAAATATCCCAAAAATTCTCTTGAATACCAAACATAAATTTAGAGATAAACATAATTTTAAAACTTATCAAAAATAAATTTTGAAATTAAAAAAATATAATAGAAATCAATTTAGGAAATATAAAACATTTTCTTCCTAATTTATTGTATTAGCGAAGTCGCATCTAATTAGTAAAAAAGGAACAAAAATATCAACTAAGTAACGAAATGATTAAAAAAACTGCATTATTATCTATCAAACCACTTTTTTTATCCATTGTACATTGTTGTTCATGGTTTAAACTATGCATCGGAATCCAAAGATTGAAATTTTAGTCAATTATGAATTTATTAATATGCTTTAAAACTTCCATATATATCACACTTAATTTGGTTGATAATTTTTTTTGTCTTTTCCTTTCTTTAGATCTTATATCTATGGATAATAGATCCTTATGTCAATATGGATATCATTAGTAATTTCAGAAAAATAGGTGGAGAAATTTTTTTTTTGAGAAACTTAAAAACTTACCTTTCATTTCCTTGTAACTTCAAATTTTTTTCCTTTTTTTTTTTTTCTATGAACAAATTAGTTGATATCATTTTATATTGGATCAATAAATTATTGGGTTGAGGTTTGGATAAACATAGAGATATTGTCAATGAATTTATATCCCATCCTTATCATTGATTTGATATTTTTCTCTCTAGCCATATCCTTATTCAAAATCCAAGTGACAATTAATCTTTCAATTTTGTCCAAAATTACATTCAATATCTTTAAATATCACATTGCTTTATAACAGATTTTTTTACTTATATTTTTACTTAAGTTATAAATTATTATTAATATAAATTAATTATTTAATTGGTTTAAACTATAGGTATGTCTGGGTACAATTTTTTGTGTTTTCTTATAAAAATAATAATAATAATAATAAATTCTATATAAAATATAAAAGTCTTTTGAGACTTATATAAAGATTGTAAAAAATCGAGGAATTAAAATATTTTTACTATTTTATATTTGAAATATTTTAAAAATAATTTTTAAGCAAATAAGGTAAGTTCATATGTTTTATATAAAAGTTACTATATTTTATATAAAAATTATTTTTATTTTATATTTTAAAGGTAAAAGACAAAAAATATATCCAAACAAGCACTTAATATTGTAGGGTTTATAAGAATTTTTTATAGCTACAAAACTTAAAATATATCTAAAACCTATATACCTATGTAAATGTAGACATAAAAAATTTAGTGAATTAAATTACCATTTAATTTAGTTTTTTTGTAAAAAAAATTGTAATTTCATGGTTCAATAAGATTTGGGTTTATTGGACACGTGGCACAATTTTGGAAGACTATGACTATAAATATTATTATTATTATTATCTCGTTGGTAAAGCCTTCAAATAAAGAAAAGTTGCTAAAATTAAAAGACTAAATCTCTTGAACTAAACAACTAAAATTTGGGAATTCAAAATTTGATTCTTTACATCTAAAACAAATCCTGAAGAGATTAGAAAATATTCAGGTAAAAATAGGCTTCATAAAAAGAGGAGTTTCATAAAATCTCCTGCAAGTTTAGTAAACGGTAGAAGGGCTGTCTGCTAGTTCAATAATGGTAAACGACGGAAGGATTGCACACATGTTCTTCACAATTCAACAAGTTCATTTGAGAAAAAGTCACTTTAGACCCTCGATTAATCTTTAAATCCAATAAAACGATTTTGTCATAGTTCTTTAAGTTATGGTCAAAACGAAAGAATAAGAGGAATATATTGTACCCACAAATTTCAATTTTTATAAAATCTTTGTTCACATTATTTTTCCTATTATTTTGTTAATTTTGTAGGATTTTCACGAAATTTGTGTGTACGGTCGCCATCAATATATCTATATTAGGGGAAAACCAACCCCATGTTGGAATACCTTATGAGTTATGACAAAAAATCACTGTCGGAAAAAGAAGATGTGGTGACTATGCTGTGATACTAAAACGACATCATATCTATCCTAATTAATACTTTCTTGAAGGCAAGCTAGGCAACAAACATTTCTAAAATTCCCTTCACACAGGGGGTTACAGAAAAAAACAAAGTGTTATCTTGAAAATTTCATAAACCCAACTTGTATTCCACTCATGTACTTGTCACGGCCCCTCCGAAAACTTCAATTTGGGGTTGCAGAACACATTTTCACGTCTCCTTTTTTCACATTCATACCACATGCTGCCTAACTGCCCTTCTGAATTAAGTACTTCAAAGGGAAAAAATGTCCTTTTGAACAAGAAACCATGTGGAAAACGCAGGATTAATTAATTCTATCATCTCTCTTTGAATCTCATCTGTGGCCTAACGGCCGGCCTCCCAAATTAATCTCAGAGTGAGAAAGAGCCTCGATCGGTTAACTGTGGAATGTTTATAAAAAAAAAAACATGTAGAAAACGCATTCTCATTAAAGTCCATCAATCCTATGTCCTACCAAAGAGAAAATCGCTTCATTCACGGCATGTCTCATAATATATATAATAAAGCCTCATTTTTCTAACTCCCTCGTACCTAATACACCACATTGAACTGCCAACTCCACCAAAAGGCAAAAACTTCCTTCTCTTTAATCCACCATGACCTCCAACTCTAACCCAAGCTTTGATGAGCTCAGATGGGTGATTGAGATACGTAGGACTCTAGATGAAGAGCTTGAAGAAGATAGTGAAGTCCCCGTGAACATCTACAATGTGCCCAAAACCCTAATGGCTACTAAGCCGGATTGCTACGTTCCTCAAGAAGTTGCACTGGGGCCTTATCATCATTGGCGGCCGGAGCTCTATGAGATGGATGTTAGATTAATTTTTGTAATTAATCTATAATTTGGGCCACACATGTAAATAATTAAAATGTGTGTGCTATCATTTAATTAAGCCTAAATATAGTGATCTAATTAATAATTGATTAATTGGCTTAAGGGTATAATTGTCATGAGATTATTGTGTAGATACCATTAGATAATTATTATTTCTATGAGGGGCAGAAATATAATTGTGATAAAATTAAAACTGCCCTAGCAGTTTATAAATAGGGTTATGGTCCCCATTCTACCACTACGCATTCCAATTTCCGAAAATCCTCTCAGAGAGAAATTGACACAGAATCTAGTGGCCAGAATTGGAAGACCATCTCAAAGGGTTTTCTTCCTATAAGGTTTCTCTTTCAATGGATTCAGGTATGTTTCCGCTATTATTTTTCTACTCATTTTTTTTAATCAGGAGAATCCAGTATAGATGAAATTAGGGTATTCATCTTAGTTGATTTTAACAAGAATATTTCAGTATATATGAAATTGGGGTATTCACCCTTGGTTGAGTTATAACAAGAAATATTCCAGTATATATGAAATTGGGGTATTCACCTTGGTTGATTTATAACAAGTGGTATCAGAGCCAACTCCTTGATTAATTTTTGAGTTATTATTTTAATATATATATATATATGTCAATGGATTAAGATTTATGAAATATTGAGTTGATAATTTTTTTTTTATTACTATTATTATTATTATTATTATTTAATAGCATTTTATGATATTAATATTTAAGTTATTGATCTAACATTTTAAATAGGCTAATTAAAGCGGAAAATCACCAAAGTGACATCTTTCGTGTAGATTAGTCTGTTCGGGGTGTTAGATATTTGTGTGTATGTGATTCATGCGGGTATTGACTGGCCCAAAGGAAAGTTAATATTTGGTCAAATTGCATACATACCTGTGATGATAAATATGTGATGATTATAAAGGTAACTTAATGTGAATAATAAATCAATCCAAAGATAGATTTATTATTTGACATAACTTATCATCAATGTTTGATCACTACAACAAGAGTACCACTTACAGTTAATATTACTGTCCAAAGACTTGATATTAATGTTGTGCTAGGTATCTTGAAATGTCATAATTTGCTTTTAAATTTAAAGATTATGTGTTTAATTGCTTATTTTATGTGAGCATGATGGTTTATTTGATTCATTTTATTTTGTTCTGGATTCAGCTTTTATATCAACTACTTCTATATCTGCCAACATCAATAATGTCCCTATGTTAAATGGGACTAATTTTAAGGACTGGAAAGAGAATATGATGATTCTCTTAGGCTGCATGGATATAGACTTAGCCTTGAGAATGCCCAAACCTGATGAACTCAATGAGCAAAGTACTCAAGAGGATGAGGTTTATTGGGGTAAGTGGGAACGTTCAAATAGGCTAAGTCTTATGATCATGAAGCGCGGAATTCCAGAAGCTTTCAGGGGTGTGGTAACCGATGAGGTTATCAATGCCAGTGACTTCCTTGCGGAAATTCAGAAACGTTTTGCCAAAAACGATAAGGCTGAAATGAGCACGCTTTTAGCAAGCTTGATTTCAATGAAGTATAAAGGCAAGGGTAATGTTCGGGAGTACATCATGGAGATGTCTCATCTTGCTTCAAAACTTAAGGCTTTGAAACTTGAGTTATCTGATGATTTACTCGTGCATTTGGTTCTCATCTCTCTTCCTGCACAATTTAATCAATTCAAGGTCAGTTATAACTGTCAAAAGGATAAATGGATTCTTAATGAGCTCATTTCATTCTATGTGCAAGAGGAAGAGAGATTGAAGCAAGACAAGACCGAAAGTGCTCATCTGGCTAGCACTTCCAAGGATAAGGGCAAACGAAGGAATAAGGATAATAAGGTTGCTGCTTCTAATGGCCTAGAACAAAAGAAACAGAAAGTTGAGGTAACATGTTTCTTCTGTAATAAGCCTGGACATACTAAGAAGGAATGTACCAAGTATGCTGCTTGGCGTGTTAAGAAAGGTATAATTCTTACTTTGGTCTGTTCTGAAGTTAATTTAGCTTCAGTATCTAGAAACACATGGTGGTTAGATTCTGGTGCTACTACTCACATTTGTGTTTCTATGCAGGGTTGCCTGAGTTACCGAAAACCAAGTGATGTTGAAAGATGCATCTATGTCGGAGACGGTCAGTCGGTAGAAGTGGAGGCAATAGGGCACTTTAGATTATTATTGAAATCTGGTTATTTTTTGGATTAATAGATACTTTCGTTGTACCGTCTTTCAGACGGAATTTAATTTCAGTTTCTGTTTTGGACAAATCAGGTTATTCTTGTTCATTTGGAAACAATAGATTTGCATTATCTATTAATTCAAATATTGTAGGAACCGGTTTACTTAATGTTTATGATAATCTATATTTGTTGGAAACTGTTCCGTCCTATAATGAAACCTTGCATGTGGAATCACGAGGTACAAAACGTAAATTGAATAAAGATAATTCGGCCTCATTGTGGCACAAACGCCTAGGTCATATCTCTAAATCTAGAGTTGAGCGACTTGTGTCCGATGGGATTTTAGATTCACTTGACTTTTCAGATTTTGATATTTGTGTTGAGTGTATTAAAGGAAAACAGACCAAAACAAAGAAATTAGGTGCAAATAGAGCTACAGATGTCTTAGAATTAATTCATACAGATATCTGTGGACCATACCCTACGGCATCTTGGAATGGTCAACAGTACTTTATAACATTCATAGATGACTATTCAAGATATGGCTACCTATTTCTTATACATGAGAAATCACAATCATTGGACGTGTTCAAAACATTTAAAGTAGAAGTTGAGTTACAACTCAACAAAAGAATAAAGAGCGTCAGATCTGACCGTGGTGGTGAATACTATGGTAGATATGACGGATCATGTGAACAATGTCCAGGACCATTTGCTAAATACCTAGAGGAATGTGGGATCGTCCCTCAATACACCATGCCAGGATCACCTAGCATGAATGGTGTAGCAGAAAGACGAAACCGAACCCTTAAGGACATGGTAAGGAGTATGATTAGTCATTCTACTTTACCCGAAAAACTCTGGGGTGAAGCACTCAAAACGGAAGCTTATATCCTAAATCGGGTGCCAACTAAAGCGGCTGCTAAAACGCCTTATGAGCTTTGGACGGGTCGAAAGCCCAGTTTAAAGCATTTTCATATTTGGGGATGTCCAGCTGAAGCGAGACCTTATAAGCCTCATGAAAAGAAATTGGACTCTAAAACAGTTAGCAGCTACTTTATTGGCTATGCAGAGCGATCAAGGGGTTTTAAATTTTATGATCCTGCTATTAGGTCAATTTTTGAGACGGGAACTGCAACATTTTTTAAGGATGTTGAGTTAGGGGGGAGAAATCAGGTTAGGAATATTGTCTTTGAGGAGGAAGAGGGATCTACTATTGCTTTTGATAATGTACAGGTTTCACTACCTATCATTGATCAAGAAGTAAATTTGGATCCTCAACCAACAGACAATATTGTTCAACCCTTAATTGCAAATGAGGACATTGCTCCTGAAGAACAAACTCAACAACCTCAAGAAAATATGCCATTAAGGAGATCCACGAGAGAGAGGAGAAATGCAATTTCGGACGATTATATCGTATATCTCCATGAACATGAGGTAGAAAGTGGAATGATGGAAGATGATCCAATCAACTTCCAGCAAGCCATGAAAAGTTCCAACTCTCAGAAATGGATTGAAGCCATGAATGAAGAGTACAAATCTATGCAAGACAATAAAGTTTGGGAACTTGTCCATTACCAATTGGTACGAAGCCCATTGGTTGTAAATGGATATTTAAAACCAAGCGGGATTCAAATGGTAATGTAGAAAGGTATAAAGCACGTCTTGTAGCTAAAGGCTTTACTCAAAAAGAAGGAATTGACTTCAAAGATACCTTCTCTCCAGTTTCTACGAAGGACTCTTTCAGGATAATCATGGCACTAGTTGCACATTATGATCTTGAGTTACATCAAATGGATGTTAAAACAGCGTTTCTCAATGGTGACATTGATGAAACAATTTATATGGTACAACCAGAAAATTTTGTGTCCGAAGACTCAAAGAATATGGTTTGTAAATTAACTAAATCCATTTATGGGCTCAAGCAAGCTTCTCGTCAGTGGTACTTCAAGTTTCATCAAATTATTGTCTCATATGGTTTTGAGGCAAATCTTATGGATGAATGTGTGTATCACAAATTCAGTGGGAGTAAGTATATTTTCCTGGTTTTATATGTCGATGACATATTGCTAGCCACAAATGATATTAGCATATTGCACGACACCAAGAGATTTTTATCAAAACATTTTGAGATGAAAGATCTTGGTGATGCCTCCTTTGTCTTAGGAATCCAGATACACCGAGATCGTTCTAGGGGTATTTTAGGATTGTCACAAAGGACCTATATTGATAAAGTCCTCCAAAGGTATGGCATGCAAAATAGCAAACCAGGTGATACCCCTGTCGCTAAAGGAGACAAATTCAGTCTTATCTATGCCCTAAAAATAGTTTAGAAAGTCAAGAAATGCAGAAGATTCCTTACGCTTCGGCTGTGGGGAGTCTAATGTATGCTCAGGTATGTACACGTCCGGATATTGCGTACATTGTTGGCATGTTAGGCAGATATCTAAGTAACCCTGGAATGGATCATTGGAGAGCAGCCAAGAGGGTTATGAGATATTTATAGAGAACAAAAGAGTACATGCTTACATATAGGAGATTGGATCAGTTAGAGTTCATTGGGTATTCCGACTTTGACTTTGCTGGATGCCAAGACAGCAGAAGATCCACATCAGGCTATATTTATCTGTTGGCTGGTGGAGCAATTTCATGGAGGTCTGCCAAACAGACACTCGTAACTTCATCCACCATGGAAGCAGAGTTTGTAGCATGTTATGAGGCATCCAATCAAGGAATATGGCTACGAAATTTTGTCACTGGGCTGCGTGTTCTGGATGGTATTGAAAGACCACTGAAGATATTTTGTGACAATAAATCAGCAGTTTTATATTCCAATAACAACAGGAGTTCTACAAAATCAAAATACATTGATATCAAGTTCCTAGTTGTAAAAGAAAAAGTACAGAGTGGACAGATATCCATAGAGCATATTGGAACAAACTCCATGATAGCGGATCCGCTTACAAAGGGATTACCACCCAAGGTCTTTCGTGAGCACACTGCTCATATGGGTGTTGTCTCATTTGAGGATATCCAAATTTAGTGGGAGTTTATATTATTCATTGTATATTGCTCTATGTTATGTTTAGACTTTATCTATAAATTTGGATTATGTTCTGCAGAAATAAAGTATTCATTTTATTGCACTCTGTTAAATTATGCTAAAGATTTGATCTCAATAAAGTTAAGTAGGACCAGTTGGAAATAGGCATGAACAGATCACATTGCATGTAATTTCCATGCTATGCACTCATGATTGATCTATGTCATTTAGCTATATAGATATATGTGACCATTGATTGGTCTAGTAACGATTGATGTAACAAAGACCACCTTGATCCTATGTCAGTATAGTTAATGGACGAGATTGTTCGGATATACCCTAAGGACATGATAGCAAATTTTGAGCTCATAAGGTTAAGCACATTTATTTGATTACATATGCATGTGGCCCAGTGGGAGATTGTTAGATTAATTTTTGTAATTAATCTATAATTTGGGCCACACATGTAATAATTAAAATGTGTGTGCTATCATTTAATTAAGCCTAAATATAGTGATCTAATTAATAATTGATTAATTGGCTTAAGGGTATAATTGTCATGAGATTATTGTGTAGATACCATTAGATAATTATTATTTCTATGAGGGCAGAAATATAATTGTGATAAAATTAAAACTGCCCTAGCAGTTTATAAATAGGGTTATGGTCCCCATTCTACCACTACGCATTCCAATTTCCGAAAATCCTCTCAGAGAGAAATTGACACAGAATCTAGTGGCCAGAATTGGAAGACCATCTCAAAGGGTTTTCTTCCTATAAGGTTTCTCTTTCAATGGATTCAGGTATGTTTCCGCTATTATTTTTCTACTCATTTTTTTTAATCAGGAGAATCCAGTATAGATGAAATTAGGGTATTCATCTTAGTTGATTTTAACAAGAATATTTCAGTATATATGAAATTGGGGTATTCACCCTTGGTTGAGTTATAACAAGAAATATTCCAGTATATATGAAATTGGGGTATTCACCTTGGTTGATTTATAACAATGGAGAGGTATAAGCTTGCAGCAGCGAAAAGAACTCAAAAGAATCTCCAAAGAGTGAAGTTTGAAAGCCTTGTTGATCAGTTGACCAAGCATGAGCCAAGGATTCGAGCTTGTTACCACAAGTTCTTGGAGTTCAATGGTGATACCTTAGCGTGGATGATGGCTATTGATGCCTCTTTCTTGCTTGAGTTCCTTCAAGTCTATGCCATCAAGGCGGGTCGGGTGCTGACCAGAGTTTCCTCCAGGATGTCACACCTAGTTGATTATGCCGGGACCAAATCAGCTCATAATGCGATTCTTAGAGACATGGTGATGCTTGAGAATCAAATTCCATTGTTTGTATTGAGGAAGGTGCTAGAATTCCAGTTCCCCACTCTAGATCAAGCTGATGATATGTTGTGTTCAATGTTAGCCGGGTTTGGTGAAGATCTTTGTCCATTTGGGATGATGAAGGACTTGCCCCAGATCCACGTTGAGGAGCAAGCCCACCTGCTGGATTTTCTGTACCATCTCATCGTGCCAAGATCAAAAGAACCATCTGAAATAATTGAAGTAGAGAACGAAGATGAATCAAAGGAGGGCAAAGAAGTATCTTTGGAGATTCCAATTATGTGCAACAGCTATTT